>NW_027248449.1:0-55000 GCF_031021105.1 Erythrolamprus reginae
AACCCTAACCCTAACCCTAACCCTAACCCTAACCCTAACCCTAACCCTAACCCTAACCCTAACCTACCACACCCTAACCCACACCCTAACCCTAACCCACACCCTAACCCTAACCCTAACCCTAACACCCTACCCTAACCCTAACCCTAACCCTAACCCTAACCCTAACCCTAACCCTAACCCTAACCCTAACCCTAACCCAACCCTAACCCTAACCCTAACCCTAACCCTAACCCTAACCCTAACCCTAACCCTAACCCTAACCCTAACCTAACCCTAACCCTAACCCTAACCCTAACCCTAACCCTAACCCTAACCCTAACCCTAACCCTAACCCTAACCCTAACCCTAACCCTAACCCTAACCCTAACCCTAACCCTAACCCTAACCCTAACCCTAACCCTAACCCTAACCCTAACCCTAACCCTAACCCTAACCCTAACCCTAACCCTAACCCTAACCCTAACCCTAACCCTAACCCCTAACCCTAACCCTAACCCTAACCCTAACCCTAACCCTAACCCTAACCCTAACCCTAACCCTAACCCTAACCCTAACCCTAACCCTAACCCTAACCCTAACCCTAACCCTAACCCTAACCCTAACCTTACCCTAACCCTAACCCTAACCCTAACCCTAACCCTAACCCTAACCCTAACCCTAACCCTAACCCTAACCCTAACCCTAACCCTAACCCTAACCCTAACCCTAACCCTAACCTAACCCTAACCCTAACCCTAACCCTAACCCTAACCCTAACCCTAACCCCTTCTATTCTGCCTTGGTGGGATTCGATCCTGTGAAGTCTTGACTTCCATAGCAGAGCACTAGCGCTGTGAGCTATCCCTCCCCTCCCTGTCAGCCCACCTTTTTTTTGGGCCTTTATCTCGCTGTTTCTATGACGTGTCTATAGTTTCCCAGCCATAAGAATGAAAGGTTTGCAGGACCAGCTGTTTTGTGGGGAAACGTGGATTCAAGGGTCATGGCCTTTCCAAACTTCTCAAGCGCTCCTTTCAAACGGACAGAAAAAGCGGGGGGCCTGGGAGGGCCTTGCGTGGGGTGGTCTAGCGCGGGGGGGGGCTACCGCAAGGAGCTGCTGGCGCGGGGTGGCTAGCACGAGGGGGGGCTGGCACGGCGGAGCTGGCGCAGGGAAGGCTGGCGCGGGGGGGGCTGGCAGGGGTGTCTGGCGCAGGGGTGTCTGGCGCGGGGGGGGTGTCTGGCGCGGGGGTGTCTGACGCGAGGGTGGCTGGCGCGGGGGGGGCTGGCGCGGGGGGCCGGCGGTGGGGGGCTCACGGGGAGGCTGGCGCGGGGGGGCTGGCGCGGGGTGTCTGGCGTGGGGTGTCTGGCGCGTGGGTGGCCTGGCGCGGGGTGGCTGGCGTGGGGGAGGCTGACGCGGGGGGTTGGCAGGGGTGTCTGCCGCAGGGGTGTCTGGCGCGGGGGGGTGTCTGGCGCGGGGGGTGTCTGACGCGAGGGTGGCTGGCGCGGAGGGGGCTGGCGTGGGGGGCTGGCGGTGGGGGGGCTCGCGGGGAGGCTGGCGCGGGGGGCTGGCGCGGGGTGTCTGGCACGGGGGTGGCCAGGCGCGGTGGGGGGGCTCGCGGGGAGGCTGGCGCGGGGGTGTCTGGCGCGGGGGTGGCCTGGCGCAGGGTGGCTGGCGTGGGGGAGGCTGACGCGGGGGGGTTGGCAGGGGTGTCTGGCGCAGGGGGTGTCTGGCACGGGGGGTGTCTGGCGCGGGGGTGGCCAGGCGCGGGGGGGCTGACGCGAGGGGGGCTGACGCGAGGGGCTGGTGCGGGGGGGGCTGGCGCGGGGGGGCTGGCGCAGTGGGGCGGCGGTGGGGGGCTTGCGGGGAGGCTGGCGCGGGGGGCTGGCGCGGGGGTGTCTGGTGTGGGGTGTCTGGCACGGGGGTGGCCTGGCGCGGGGTGGCTGGCGTGGGGGAGGCTGACGCGGGGGGGTTGGCAGGGGTGTCTGGCGCAGGGGTGTCTGGCACGGGGGGGGTGTCTGGCGCGGGGGTGGCCTGGGGCGGGGGGTGGCCAGGCGCGGGGGGGGGGGCTGACGCGAGGGGGGCTGGTGCGGAGGGCTGGCGCGGGGGGGGCTGGCGCGGGGGGCCGGCGGTGGGGGGGCTTGCGGGGAGGCTGGCGCGGGGGGCTGGCGCGGGGTGTCTGGCGCGGGGGCTGGCCTGGCGCGGGGTGGCTGCCGCGGGGGGGTTGGCAGGGGTGTCTGGCGCAGGGGTGTCTGGCGCGGAGGGGTGTATGGCGCGGGGGGTGTCTGACGCGAGGGTGGGTGGCGCGGGGGGCTGGCGCGGGGTGTCTGGCGCGGGGGTGGCCTGGGGCGGGGGGTGGCCAGGCGCGGGGGGCTGGCGCGGGTGGCTGCTGGCGTGGGGGGCTGGCACGAGGGGGGCTGGCGCGGGGGGCCGGCGGTGGGGGGCTCACGGGGAGGCTGGCGTGGGGTGTCTGGCGCGGGGGTGGCTTGGCGCGGGGTGGCTGGCACGGGGGAGGGTGGCGTGGGGGGGTTGGCAGGGGTGTCTGGCGCAGGGGTGTCTGGCGCAGGGGTGTCTGGCGTGGGGTGTCTGGCGCGGGGGTGGCCTGGCGCGGGGGTGGCTGGCGCGGGGAGGCTGGCGCGGGGGGCTGGCGCGGGGCTGTCTGGCGTGGTGTCTGGCGCGGGGGTGGCCTGGGGCGGGGGTGGCCAGGCGCGGGGGGGGCTGGCGCGGGGGAGGCTGGCGCGGGGGGTGGCTGGCACGGGGGTGGTTGGCGCGGGGGGCTGGCACGGGGGGGGCTGGCGCAGGGGGGGCTGGCATGGGGGGCTGGCGCAGGGGGGTCTGGCGCAGGGGGGGCTGGCGCGGGGTGGCTTGGCACGGGGGTCTGGCGCAGGGGTGGCTGGCGCGGGGGGTGGCTGGCACGGGGATGTCTGGCGCAAAGTGTCTGGCGCAGGGGTGGCTGGCGCGGGGGAGGCTGGCGCGGGGGGTGGCTGGCGTGCGGGTGTCTGGCGCGAAGGTGTCTGGCGCGAAGGTGTCTGGCGCGGGGGGGGCTGGCATGGGGGGGCTGGCGCGGGGGGACTGGCGCGAGGGGCTGGCGAGGGGGCTGGCGTGGGGGCTCGCAGGGGCGCTGGCGGGGTGGCTGGCGCGAGGGGTGGCTGGCGTGGGGGTTGTCTGGCGCGGGGGAGCTGGTGCGGGGGTCTGCTGCGAGGGCTGGCGCGGGGGCCTCGCGGGGTGGCCTGGCGTGGGGGGGGCTGGCGTGGGGGGGCTGGCACAGGGGGCTGGCGAAGGGGCTGGTGCAGGGGGCCTGGCAGGGGGGCCAGGCGCGGGGGGCCTGGCGCGGGGGGGGGCTGGCGCAGGAGGCTGCCGGGGGGCTGCTGCAGGGGGGGCTGGCGCAGGGGGGTTGGCCTGGTGGTGTCTGGCGTGGGGGGGCTGGCACGGGGGGGGGGCTGGCGCAGGGGTGTCTGGCACGGGGGGTCTGCCGCGAGGGCGTGGGGGCCTTGCGGGGGGGGCTGGCACGGGGTGGTCTGGCACGGGGTGGCGGCTGGCGCAGGGGGGGCTGGCGCGGGCTGGGCTGGCGCAGGGGGCTGGTGGAAGGGCTCGTGGGGAGTCTGGCGCGGGGGAGTCTGGCGCGGGGGTGTCTGGCGCGGGGGTGTCTGGCGTGGGGTGTCTGGAGCGGGGGGCCTGTTGCGGGGGTCTGGCGTGGGGGGGGCTAGCGGGGGGAGGGTAGCGGGGGGGCTAACGGGAGGGGGCTAGCATGGGGGGCTGACGCGGGGGGGGCTGGTGCGAAGGGGGGGCTAGCATGGGGGGGCTAGCGTGGGGCAGGCTAGCCTGCTAGTCCCCAGCCTGCTACGCCCCCCCACACTAGTCCCCTCCACGCTAGCCCCCCACACGCTAGTCCACGGGAGGGCTGGCAAGGGGGGGCTGGCGGGGGGGATGGCAAGGGGGCTAGCGGGGGGGCTAGCGGGGGGGGCTAGCGGGGGGGGCTAGCGAGGGGGGGCTAGCGGTGGAGCGGGGGGGGACTAGCGGGGGGGGCTAGCGGGGGGGGGACTAGCATGGGGGGGAGTAGCGGTGGTCACGTCCGGGTATTGCATACCCCAAAAGAAATCTATTGGATTTTAATTTTATTATCCCATATCTTTATTAACGCCTTATTAATATTAACAAGCGATGATGCGGTTCGCTACATCAAAGGAATGGGGGAACAATCCTGAAAGGCAAGGAGGGTTGGGGCAATTCTAATCTCTGGGGGGAGGTGGTTCCAGAGGGCCGGGGCCGCCACAGAGAAGGTCCCGCCATCACATTCACCCTGCTATGCCTGATTCAGCATTGTTAATAATGGGGAAACTGCCCTCCGGTGGTTATGTCCGGTATTGCACACCCCAAAACAAATCTATTGGATTTCAATTTTATTATCCCATATCTTTATTATTAATGTCTTATTAATATTAACAAGCGATGATGCGGTTCGCTACATCAAAGGAATGGGGGAGCAATCCTGAAAGGCAAGGAGGGTGCGGGCAATTCTAATCTCTGGGTGGAGGTGGTTCCAGAGGGCCGGGGCCGCCACAGAGAAGGTCCCGCCATCACATTGACCCCGCTATGCCTGATTCACATTGGATTTTAATTTTATTATCCGATATCTTTATTATTAACGCCTTATTAATATTAACAAGCGACGATGCGGGTTTCCTACATCAAAGGAATGAGGTAGCAATCCTGAAAGGGGCAATTCTAATCTCTGGGGGGAGTTCCAGAGGGCCGGGGCCGCCAGAGAAGGTCCCGCCGTCACATTAACCCCGCGATGCCTGATTCAGCATTGTTAATGATTGATAGAAACCTGCCCTCCGGTGGTCACGTCCGGTATTTTGCGGAGGCAAAAAAGAAATCTACAGTGAACCCTCGAGTTTCGCGTCCTCAAGTATCGCGAAAGGGCTATTTCGCGAGTTTTCAACCCGGAAGTAAACTCCACCATCTGCGCATGCGTGCCCTTCCACGCATGCGTAGATGGTGGAGTTTCCCCGCCAGGCAGAGGCTTCCCTGGGTCTTCCCCCTTCCCCCAGAGGCTTCCGCGCGTTGCTGGGGAAAGCGCACGCGCTTGGGGACATCCCAGCTCCGCTCCCCAGCTGGGAGGCGGATCTAGGGAGTCCCCACCGCGCGCGCGTTGCTGGGGAAAGCCGCGCGCGCTTGGGGACATCCCAGCTCCGCTCCCCAGCTGGGAGGCGGAGCTAGGGAGTCCCCAAGCGCCGGCGCGCACCCCAGGCGCGAGCAACGGGGGTGGCGGGGCGAAGGGCGGGCGGCAGTGGAAGCAAAAACACCATCTGCGCACGCGCAGATGGTGTTTTTACTTCCGCACCGCTACTTCGCTAAAAATCGATCATCGCGTGGGGGTCCTGGAACGGAACCCTCGCGATGATCGAGGGTTCACTGTATTGGATTTTAATCTTATTATCCAATATCTTTATTATTAACTCCTTATTAATATTAACAAGCGATGATGCGGGTTTGCTACATCAAAGGAATGGGGGAGCAATCCTGAAAGGCAAGGAGGGCGGGGGCAATTCTAATCTCTGGGAGGAGTTGGTTCCAGAGGGCCGGGGCTCCACAGAGAAGGTCCCGCCATCACATTAACCCCGCTATGCCTGATTCAGCATTGTTAATGATGGGAAACCTGCCCTCCGGTGGTCACGTCCAGTATTTTGCAGAGGCAAAAAGAAATCTATTGGATTTTAATTTTATTATCTGATATCTTTATTATTAACGTCTTATTAATATTAACAAGCGATGATGCGGGTTTGCTACATCAAAGGAATGGGGGAGCAATCCTGAAAGGCAAGGAGGGGTGGGGGCAATTCTAATCTCTGGGGGGAGTTGGTTCCAGAGGGCCGGGGCTGCCACAGAGAAGGTCCCGCCATCACATTAACCCCGCTATGCCTGATTCAGCATTGTTAACGATGGGGAAACTGCCCTCCGGTGGTCACATCCTGTACTGCGAAGGCAAAAAGAAATCTATTGGATTTTAATTTTATTATCAGATATCTTTATTATTAACGCCTTATTAATATTAACAAGCGATGATGCGGGTTTGCTACATCAAAGGAATGGGGGAGCAATCCTGAAAGGCAAGGAGGGTGGGGGCAATTCTAATCTCTGGGGGGAGTGGGTTCCAGAGGGGCCGGGGCCGCCACAGAGAAGGTCCCGCCATCACATTAACCCCGCTATGCCTGATTCAGCATTGTTAATGATAGAAAGCTGCCCTCTGGTGGTCACGTCCGGTATTTTGCGGAGGCAAAAAGAAATCTATTGGATTTTAATTTTATTATCCGATATCTTTATTATTAACGCCTAATTAATATTAACAAGCGATGATGCGGATTTGCTACATCAAAGGAATGGGGGAGCAATCCTGAAAGGCAAGGAGGGTGGGGGCAATTCTAATTTCTGGGGGGAGTTGGTTCCAGAGGGCCGGGGGCCGCCACAGAGAAGGTCCCGCCATCACATTCATCCTGCTATGCCTGATTCAGCATTGTTAATGATAGAAAGCTGCCCTCCGGTGGTCATGTCCGGTATTTTGCGGAGGCAAAAAGAATTCTATTGGATTTTAATTTTATTATCCGATATCTTTATTATTAACGCCTTATTAATATTAACAAGCGATGATGGGGGTTTGCTACATCAAAGGAATGGGGGGAGCAATCCTGAAAGGCAAGGAGGGTGGGGGCAATTCTAATCTCTGGGGGGAGTTGGTTCCAGAGAGCCGGGGCCGCCACAGAGAAGGTCCCGCCATCACATTAACCTCGCTATACCTGATTCAGCATTGTTAATGATGGAAAGCTGCCCTCCGGTGGTCACGTCCGGTATTTTGCGGAGGCAAAAAGAAATCTATTGCATTGTAATTTTATTATCCTATATCTTTATTATTAACGTCTTATTAATATTAACAAGCGATGATGCGGGTTTGCTACATCAAAGGAATGGGGGGAGCAATCCTGAAAGGCAAGGAGGGTGGGGGCAATTCTAATCTCTGGGGGGAGTTGGTTCCAGAGGGCCGGGGCTGCCACAGAGAAGGTCCCGCCATCACATTAACCCCGCTATGCCTGATTCAGCATTGTTAACGATGGGGAAACTGCCCTCCGGTGGTCACATCCTGTACTGCGAAGGCAAAAAGAAATCTATTGGATTTTAATTTCATTATCAGATATCTTTATTATTAACGCCTTATTAATATTAACAAGCGATGATGCGGGTTTGCTACATCAAAGGAATGGGGGAGCAATCCTGAAAGGCAAGGAGGGTGGGGGCAATTCTAATCTCTGGGGGGAGTGGGTTCCAGAGGGCCGGGGCCGCCACAGAGAAGGTCCCGCCATCACATTAACCCCGCTATGCCTGATTCAGCATTGTTAATGATAGAAAGCTGCCCTCTGGTGGTCACGTCCGGTATTTTGCGGAGGCAAAAAGAAATCTATTGGATTTTAATTTTATTATCCGATATCTTTATTATTAACGCCTAATTAATATTAACAAGCGATGATGCGGATTTGCTACATCAAAGGAATGGGGGAGCAATCCTGAAAGGCAAGGAGGGTGGGGGCAATTCTAATTTCTGGGGGGAGTTGGTTCCAGAGGGCCGGGGCCGCCACAGAGAAGGTCCCGCCATCACATTCATCCTGCTATGCCTGATTCAGCATTGTTAATGATAGAAAGCTGCCCTCCGGTGGTCATGTCCGGTATTTTGCGGAGGCAAAAAGAATTCTATTGGATTTTAATTTTATTATCCGATATCTTTATTATTAACGCCTTATTAATATTAACAAGCGATGATGGGGGTTTGCTACATCAAAGGAATGGGGGAGCAATCCTGAAAGGCAAGGAGGGTGGGGGCAATTCTAATCTCTGGGGGGAGTTGGTTCCAGAGAGCCGGGGCCGCCACAGAGAAGGTCCCGCCATCACATTAACCCCGCTATACCTGATTCAGCATTGTTAATGATGGAAAGCTGCCCTCCGGTGGTCACGTCCGGTATTTTGCGGAGGCAAAAAGAAATCTATTGCATTGTAATTTTATTATCCGATATCTTTATTATTAACGCCTTATTAATATTAACAAGCGATGATGCGGGTTTGCTACATCAAAGGAATGGGGGAGCAATCCTGAAAGGCAAGGAGGGTGGGGGCAATTCTAATCTCTGGGGAGAGTTGGTTCCAGACGGCCGGGGCCGCCACAGAGAAGGTCCCGCCATCACATTCACCCTGCTATGCCTGATTCAGCACTGTTAATGATAGAAAGCTGCCCTCCAGTGGTCACGTCCGGTATTTTGCGGAGGCAAAAAGAAATCTATTGGATTTTAATTTTATTATCCGATATCTTTATTATTAACGCCTTATTAATATTAACAAGCGATGATGCGGGTTTGCTACATCAAAGGAATGGGGGAGCAATCCTGAAAGGCAAGGAGGGTGGGGGCAATTCTAATCTCTGGGGGGAGTTGGTTCCAGAGGGCCGGGGCTGCCACAGAGAAGGTCCCGCCATCACATTAACCCCGCTATGCCTGATTCAGCATTGTTAATGATAGAAACCTGCCCTCCGGTAGTCACGTCCGGTATTTTGCAGAGGCAAAAAGAAATCTATTGGATTTTAATTTTATTATCCGATATCTTTATTATTAACGCCTTATTAATATTAACAAGCGATGATGTGGGTTTGCTACATCAAAGGAATGGGGGAGCAATCCTGAAAGGCAAGGAGGGTGGGGGCAATTCTAATCTCTGGGGGGAGTTGGTTCCAGAGAGCCGGGGCCGCCACAGAGAAGGTCCCGCCATCACATTAACCCCGCTATACCTGATTCAGCATTGTTAATGATGGAAAGCTGCCCTCCGGTGGTCACGTCCGGTATTTTGCGGAGGCAAAAAGAAATCTATTGCATTGTAATTTTATTATCCGATATCTTTATTATTAACGCCTTATTAATATTAACAAGCGATGATGCGGGTTTGCTACATCAAAGGAATGGGGGAGCAATCCTGAAAGGCAAGGAGGGTGGGGGCAATTCTAATCTCTGGGGAGAGTTGGTTCCAGACGGCCGGGGCCGCCACAGAGAAGGTCCCGCCATCACATTCACCCTGCTATGCCTGATTCAGCACTGTTAATGATAGAAAGCTGCCCTCCAGTGGTCACGTCCGGTATTTTGCGGAGGCAAAAAGAAATCTATTGGATTTTAATGTTATTATCCGATATCTTTATTATTAACGCCTCATTAATATTAACAAGCGATGATGCGGTTTGCTACATCAAAGGAATAGGGGAGCAATCCTGAAAAGCAAGGAGGGTGGGGGCAATTCTAATTTCTGGGGAGAGTTGGTTCCAGAGGGCCGGGGCCGCCACAGAGAAGGCTCTTCCCCTGGGTCCCGCCATCACCTTAACCCTAACCCTAACCCTAATTTTTTACAAATCAATCGTTTTTTATGCACAGACAAGTGAACTTCAAAATTTGATGTACCTCTCTACTTTGGCATTTGAGACTATTTTCATTTTAATAGCAAATACCTCAAAGCCATGATGGCAAACCTATGGTACGCGTGTCACAAGTGGCACATGGAGTCATATGGGTGGACACGCAGGCTCAGGTCTGGTGCACCAGTTGGGCCTTCTGGGCCTAGTGGGAGTCAGGATACATCCTGTTTCACCCTCCAGGGTGGGGTAGGGGAGGCCGTTTTCCCCCTCCCCAAAGGCTGTGCCATCGCGTGCTGGGAGCCATGCATGGGATTATGGGTATGGGCACGCACCCTCCCCCCCCTTTTGCCACGAGAACCAAAAAAGGTTCGCTATTGTTTTTATTGTAAGCCGCCCAGAGTCCAATGTGAAGTTGGGTACGTATAAATTTTACAAAGAAATAAACAAACAAATTGCTGCCTTAGAGGTTTAGGAATGAGAGATTCAATTTAACTTAGATGATTTTTTTCCCCCTAGCATGAATCAGAATAAAGCTGGAAGGGACCTTGGAGGTCTTCTAATACAGCCCCCTGCTCAAGCAGGAAATCTTATACCGTTTCAGGCTAGTCGCTTCTTCCCTAAAGCACCCACGATGTCCGAAGGCCAGCTGTCCCGTTGGTTAATTGCCCTCGCTGTTAGGCAGTTTCTCAATGCCAGGTTGCTTCTCTTTGATTAGTTTCCATCGTTTTTGGTCCTGCCTTTCAGTGCTTTGGGGAATAATTTGATACACTCTTCTTTATGGCAGCCTCTCAAATATTGGGATGCTGCTATCATGTCCCCACTAATCCTTCTTTTCTCTAGATTAGCCAAACCCAAATCCTCCAACTGTTCTTCCTATGTTTTAGCCGCCAGCTCTTGAATCTTCTTAGTTGTCCTTCTCTGCACCTTTCCCAAAGTCTCAACATCTTTTTATACTTTATAAAGTACGCTGCTCAAAAAATCCTTGGAACAAACTTCCAGCAGACGTGGTAGATAAATCCAAAGTAACTGAATTTAAACATGCCTGGGATAAACATATATCCATCCTAAGATAAAATACAGAAAATAGTATAAGGGCAGACTAGATGGACCATGGGGTCTTTTTCTGCCGTCAGACTTCTATGTTTCTATGTTTCTATAAAAATAAAGGGAACCTTCAAATAACACACTCTAGATCTGAATGAATGAAATACTGAACCCTTCGTTCTGTACAAAGTTGAATGTGCCCAAGAGCCTGTATAATTGACTGTCAATCAGTGTTGCTTCCTAAGTGGACGGTTTGATTTCACAAAAGTTTGATTTACTTGGAGTTCTATTCTGCTGTTTAAGTGTTCCCTTTATTTTTTTTGGAGCGGTATATAATTTATACTTTGTTATCAACCCAGGAGAGAATGCGTAGGAACAGAAAGTCAGAATCAAGGGTGTCATAGTAGAACAGCAATGCAATTGGACGTTAGGATGAAACTTTGTTCTGCTTATACTGGAAGGCAAGATAACAAGGCCACGAACCAGAGGCTTTGTGACAACAACAAAACCTAGAGTTTAGCTGCTGGTTAAGGAGCTAAACTGCTGAAAAATGAGAAAAAATTAAAGCCAGGCCAATTAATAGAAACTGTTTAATCAGAATACTGTTCCCGGGAATCATACGTAAACACAATCCTGTAATGTGCGTTGGGATAAGACCGGAAAAATGGAGCCCCTGCATCTCCTCGTTCTGTGGCCCTTATTTCAGTAGTGTCATGACAGCTTAAGAATGTTCGAGGGGGGAGTGAAAGCTGTTTGACTTTTTTCAAACTCTATTTTTAAGAATTTAACGGATTAAGAGTTGGAAGGACCTTACAGGTCATCTAGTCCAAGCGGGAGACCCTACGTCTGCTTCTACCTAGGATCAAACTCACAAACTCCCGATAGTGAGGGGAGAGCTCCACTTCTTGGCCACAATAGCTGCCTTACAAAAAGTTGAAAGAAGTTGACCGTCCTGTTAAGCATAAGTAGTTGTTTATGGATTAGATATGGTGCTACATCTATTTATTTTATTTGTTTGTTTGTTTTGTCAAGTATGGATTGGTGGTATACAAAGATATAATAATATTTATATACAGGATACTGTACTAGAAACATTAGGACAGGGGATGGAAGGCACGCTGGTGCGCTTATGCACGCCCCTTACTAACCTCTTGGGAATCAGGAGATGTCAAAAGTAGATAATCTAAGGGTAAAGTTTTGGGGTTTAAGAGATGATACTACAGGTAGTGACTTCCATGCATCAACTACTCGGTTACTAAATTTGTATTCCCTGCAGTCAAGTTTGGAGCGGTTTACTTTAAGTTTGTATCTGTTGTGTGCTCGTGTGTTGTTGTGGTTGAAGCTGAAGTAGTCTTTGACGGGAAGGACGTTGTAGCAGATGATTTTATGGGCTTTGGTTGTCGTGTTTAAGGGGACGTAGGTCTAAGCTTTCTAAACTTAGGATTGTAAGTCTAGTTACGTAGGGTATTCTGTTACGAGTGGAGGAGTGGAGGGCTCTTCTAAAAAAATATCTCTGGATGTTTTCTAGAGTGTTTATGTCGGAAATGCGGTGGGGGTTCCAGACAGATGAGCTGTATTCGAGGCTTGGTCTGGCAAAGGTGGTTCTTTCTGACTCTAGTTCAAAAATAGCAGCTCAGCATCAGCTTGCTATGGCTACGTGAATTCTTGCGTGAAGACACGCTTGAGTCTGTCTTGAGTCCTGGTAACTATAAGGACAAGTCTTCTAGCCCAGTGTTTGGAAGTGGTTTGCCAATTACTTCTTCCTAAGCCGAAAGAGAATGACTGTGGTTGGCTTGCATGCATAAGGCAGGACTGGAATTCAGATCTCCCATTAACCTGTAGGCCAAACTAGCCTTCGGTCATGTATGCGTGAATTTGTGGGTGTTGTGTATCTACACAAACACAGGTGGACTCATTTATATTAGGCCAAAACTATGCCGTGAAATCCAATAAAAATGACCAGAACCTAGATGTTTTTAATTCCAATGACAAATGATATTATGGAAGCTTTATCTGAAATGCATTACTAGACAGATTCCATATATCTAGCTTCTATTTTTAAATGCTGCTCACCTCCAATTGCTGCTGTTCCATCTTAGTCAGCAAGAACTTTGAGTAGATGTTGCTTTTTTCAAGAAAGTGTTGAAGTCTCTTGTAGCGCATCTCATTTCAATCTCTGTCCCTATTCATGTAAGCCTGTGAGGGGGGAAAAAGTAATCAATTATAAATATCGACATTAACTGAACGTGCTATTGGAAATATAAACATTTGTATTATCTTTCACCAATTAAAGAATAGTTCATCCCTACTCTTTCCTTCAAGGACCCACTGGAAATACAGCCTTTTATTCAACCAAAGCAGCTACTCATCCAGAGCAGCTGTTTGGCTCTGAATTTTCTACATACAGTGTCAGATAAACATGTTATATTGTTGTAATATAGTGAGGGTGTTCCGAGTACATCAGATTTGATTTATTTTCTATTTGCCAATATATAATTCCTCCCTGTCAATCACGATTCTGATTTTATTTGGATTTATATGCCGCCCCTCTGTGAGGACTGGGGCAGCTTGGAACATATTATATATTAGATTAGATTAGATTAGATTAGATGGATGAATGGATGGATGGATGACTGGGGTGTTAAGCCGCCCCAGTCCTCATCTATCTATCTATCTCTCTTTCTATCTATATATCCTAATCCAATTAAATTTACAAGTAGTTAATCTAAACCCCATGTTTAAAAATCAATCAGCCCCATTCAAACAGGCAAACACACGTTTTCATACATAGGCCAGGTTGGCTGAGGTATTGCTTTATGTTGTGGGTGATTGACTGAATAAATGAATGAATAAATAAATAAATAAATAAATATAAACAATAAATTTCCCACATTTCTAACATTAGATGTCAACTTTCAGCAAGGCAGGGGAAAATGTAGGCTTGCAGGCAGTTTGGGGGAGTTAAAGGAGGTTTAATTTTATTTGCATGCTTTTTACAAGAATTTTAAATTCTGTCCTAAGTCCTTGGAGAGGGGTGGGATATAAATGCAATAAATACTACTACTACTAGTAGTAGTAGTAGTCATAGTAGTACTAGTACTACTACTAGTAATTTGGGCGGAGGGGATGGATCTCTGAATTTATTGTGTACCAAAAAAATCCTGGACCACAAATAAAGCTGAGGGACAAAATTTTAGCGAGGGGGGGGAAAACATCTAAAACCGAAGCCCTTTTTGCAGGCTGCCCAGGTGCCCCCCCCCCCCCCCCCTGCTGCTCTCTCCTCGAGGAGAAAAACGACGCAAGGGGGAAATGGAGAAGCATTTATTTTATTTCATTCACTTGCTGGGCGTCGTCGAAGTGGAATAAATGCAAGTCAAGTCAAGTGCGTATTTGGCGGCACACAAAGCTCCGAGGCTGCGTGAAGACAATTCCCTCGTTTCTGGAGGGAAAGTTGAGGCGCTCAATCCCGGTTTCATGTGAGAGAATTAAAATAAATGAAACCACTACGAAGTCTCTCCGGGCCTCCTCCCGCCCCGGAGCCCCGTCCCAGCCCCTCCGAGTGCTCGGGCCCCGCACCTCCTCCGGCCTCCGCCGCTCCGTTTCGCGGCCCTCAGCCCCCAGGCGCGCCTTCTCCTGCCGCATGGCCGCCGTGATGACCGCCGCCGCCGCCTCCTCCTCCATGCTGGTTTCGGCCGCCTCGGCCACAGCGGACTCGGCCTCCCCTGCGCTCGGGCTGCTGCTCCCGGTCGGCACGGCTGCCCGCGAGCGTCTCGAACCCTGCGCGCTTCTAGAGGGCTCAAGAGCGACCACTCAATCCCAACCTGAGGAAACTCGCGCGGTTTTCACTCCTGCACTGAGGCCGACGCTCCCAACACACGCACGACGCCCGCATGGGGGGGGGGGGGGGGAAGGCTGGGGGAGGGCAGGGCCAGAAAATTCCAGAAAATACTACAAAATTCCGAAAAATTCTAGAAAATTTCAGGAAATTCCGGAAAATTCTAGAATTGCCGCGTGCCTGACGGCAGAGGTGGGTTTTCAGTAGCTTACAAAAGGCAAGGAGGGTGGGGGCCATTCTAATCTCTGGGGGGAGTTGGTTCCAGAGGGCCGGGGCCGCCGCAGAGAAGGTCCCGATATCACATTGACCCCGCTATGCCTGATTCAGCATTGTTAAGGATAGAAAACAGCCCTCCGGTGGTCACGTCCGGTATTGCGGACGCCAAAAGAAATCTACAGAATTGGATTTTAATTTTATTATCCGATATCTTTATTTTTAACAACCGATGATGCGGGTTTGCTACATCAAAGGAATGGGGGAGCAATCCTGAAAGGCAAGGAGGGTGGAGGCAATTCAAATCTCTGGGGGGAGTTAGTTCCAGAGGGCAGGGGCCGCCACAGAGAAGGTCCCGCCATCACATTAACCCTGCTATGCCTGATTCAGCATTGTTAATGATAGAAAACTGTCCTCCGGTGGTCACGTATTGCGGACACAAAAAGAAATCTACTTTTTAAATTGGATTTTAATTTTATTATCCGATATCTTTATAATTAATGCCTTATTAATATCAAAAAGCCATGATGCGGTTTCCTACATCAAAGGAATGGGGGAGCAATCCTGAAAGGCAAGGAGGGTGGGGGCAATTCTAATCTCTAGGGGGAGTTGGTTCCAGAGGGCCGGGGCCGCCACAGAGAAGGTCCCGCGATCACATTAACCCTGCTATGCCTGATTCAGCATTGTTAATGATAGAAAACTGTCCTCCGGTGGTCACGTATTGCGGACACAAAAAGAAATCTACTTTTTAAATTGGATTTTAATTTTATTATCCGATATCTTTATAATTAATGCCTTATTAATATCAAAAAGCCATGATGCGGTTCGATACATCAAAGGAATGGGGGAGCAATCCTGAAAGGCAGGGAGGGTGGGGGCAATTCTAATCTCTGGGGGGAGTTTGTTCCAGAGGGCCGGGGCCGCCACAGAGAAGGTCCCGCCATCACATTAACCCTGTTATGCCTGATTCAGCATTGTTAATGATAGAAAACTGCTCTCCGGTGGTCACGTATTGCGGACACAAAAAGAAATCTACTTTTTAAATTGGATTTTAATTGTATTATCCGATATCTTAATAATTAATGCCTTATTAATATTAACAAGCCATGATGCGGTTCGCTACATCAAAGGAATGGGGGAGCAATCCTGAAAGGCAAGGAGGGTGGGGGCAATACTAATCTCTGGGGGGAGTTGGTTCCAGAAGGCCGGGGCCGCCACAGAGAAGGTCCCGCCATCACATTCACCCTGCTATGCCTGATTCAGCATTGTTAATGATAGAAAACTGCCCTCCGGTGGTCAGGTCCGGTATTGCGGACACAAAAAGAAATCTATTGGATTTTAATTTTATTATCCGATATCTTTATTATTAATGCGTTATTAATATCAACAAGCCATGATGCGGTTTGATACATCAAAGGACTGGGGGAGCAATCCTGAAAGGCAAGGAGGGTGAGGGCAATTCTAATCTCTGGGGGGAGTTTGTTCCAGAGGGCCGGGGCCGCCACAGAGAAGATCCCGCCATCACATTCACCCTGCTATGCCTGATTCAGCATTGTTAATGATAGAAAATTGCCCTCCGGTGGTCACGTATTGCGGACACAAAAAGAAATCTACTTTTTAGATTGAATTTTAATTTTATTATCCTATATCTTTATTATTAATGCCTTATTATTATTAACAAGCCATGATGCAATTTCCTACATCAAAGGATTGGGGGAGCAATCCTGAAAGGCAAGGAGGGTGGGGGCAATTCTAATCTCTGGGGGGACTTGGTTCCAGAGGGCCGGAGCCGCCACAGAGAAGGTCCCGCCATCACATTCACCCTGCTATACAGTACCTGATTCAGAATTGGTAATGATAGAAAACTGCCCTCCGGTGGTCACGTATTGCGGACACAAAAAGAAATCTACTTTTTCAATTGAATTTTAATTTTATTATCCTACATCTTTCTTATTAATGCCTTATTAATATTAACAAGCCATGATGCGGTTCTCTACATCAAAGGAATGGGGGAGCAATCCTGAAAGGCAAGGAGGGTGGGGGCAATTCTAATCTCTGGGAGGAGTTTGTTCCAGAGGGCCGGGGCCGCCACAGAGAAGGTCCCGCCATCACATTCACCCTGCTATGCCTGATTCAGCATTGTTAATGATAGAAAACTGCCCTCCGGTGGTCACATATCGCGGACACAAAAAGAAATCTACTTTTTAAATTGGATTTTAATTTTATTATCCTATATCTTTATTATTAATGCCTTATTATTATTAACAAGCCATGATGCGGTTTGCTACATCAAAGGAACGGGGGAGCAGTCCTGAAAGGCATGGAGGGTGGGGGCAATTCTAATCTCTGGGGGGAGTTGGTTCCAGAGGGCCGGGGCCGCCTCAGAGAAGGTCCCGCCATCACATTAACCCCGCTATGCCTGATTCAGCATTGTTAATGATAGAAACCTGCCCTCCGGTGGTCACGTCCGGTTCCAGAGGGCCGGTTCCAGAGGGCCGTGGCCGCCACAGAGAAGGTCCCGCCTTGACATTAACCCCGCTATGCCTGATTCAGCATTGTTAATGATAGTAAAGCTGCCCTCCGGTGGTCACGTCCGGTATTTGGCGGAGGCAAAAAGAAATCTATTGGATTTTAATTTTATTATCCGATATCTTTATTATTAACGCCTTATTAATATTAACAAGCGATGATGGGGGTTTGCTACATCAAAGGAATGGGGGAGCAATCCTGAAAGGCAAGGAGGGTGGGGGCAATTCTAATCTCTGGGGGGAGTTGGTTCCAGAGGGCCGGGGCCGCCACAGGGTAGGTCCCGCCATCACATTAACCCCGCTATGCCTGATTCAGCATTGTTAATGATAGAAACCTGCCCTCTGGTGGTCGCGTATGATATTTTGCGGATGCAAAAAGAAATCTAAAGTATTGGATTTTAATTTTATTATCCGATATCTTTATTATTAACGCCTTATTAATATTAACAAGCGATGATGCGGTTTGCTACATCGAAGGAATGGGGGAGCAATCCTGAAAGGCAAGGAGGGTGGGGGCAATTCTAATCTCTGGGGGGAGTTTGTTCCAGAGGGCCGGGGCCGCAACAGAGAAGGTTCCGCCATCACATTAACCCCGCTATGCCTGATTCAGTATTGTTAAGGATAGAAACCTGCCCTCCGGAGGTCACTTCCGGTATTTTGCGGAGGCAAAAAGAAATCTTTTGGATTTTAATTTTGTTATCCGATATCTTTATTATTAACACCTTATTAATATTAACAAGCGATGATGCGGGTTTGCTACATCAAAGGAATGGGGGAGCAATCCTGAAAGGCAAGGAGGGTGGGGGCAATTCTAATCTCTGGGGGGAGTTGGTTCCAGAGGGCCGGGGCCGCCACAGAGAAGGTTCCGCCATCACATTAACCCCGCTATGCCTGATTCAGCATTGTTAAGGATAGAAACCTGCCCTCTGGTGGTCACTTCCGGTATTTTGCGGAGGCAAAAAGAAATCTTTTGGATTTTAATTTTGTTATCCGATATCTTTATTATTAACGCCTTATTAATATTAACAAGCGATGATGCGGGTTTGCTACATCAAAGGAATGGGGGAGCAATCCTGAAAGGCAAGGAGGGTGGGGGCAATTCTAATCTCTGGAGGGAGTTGGTTGCAGAGGGCCAGGGCCGCCACAGAGAAGGTTCCGCCATCACATTAACCCCGCTATGCCTGATTCAGCATTGTTAAGGATAGAAACCTGCCCTCCAGTGGTCACGTCCGGTTCCAGAGGGCCGGTTCCAGAGGGCCGTGGCCGCCACAGAGAAGGTCCCGCCATGACAATAACCCCGCTATGCCCAATTCAGCATTGTTAAGGATAGAAACCTGCCCTCCGGTGGTCACGTCCGGTGTTTTGCGGAGGCAAAAAGAAATCTACTAGATTTTAATTTTATTATCCGATATCTTTATTATTAACACCTTATTAATATTAACAAGCGATGATACGGTTTGCTACATCGAAGGAATGGGGGAGCAATCCTGAAAGGCAAGGAGGGTGGGTGCAATTCTAATCTCTGGGGGGAGTTTGTTCCAGAGGGCCGGGGCCGCAACAGAGAAGGTTCCGCCATCACATTAACCCCGCTATGCCTGATTCAGTATTGTTAAGGATAGAAAGCTGCCCTCCGGTGGTCACTTCCGGTATTTTGCGGAGGCAAAAAGGAATCTTTTGGATTTTAATTTTGTTATCCGATATCTTTATTATTAGCGCCTTATTAATATTAACAAGCGATGATGCGGGTTTGCTACATCAAAGGAATGGGGGAGCAATCCTGAAAGGCAAGGAGGGTGGGGGCAATTCTAATCTCTGGGGGGAGTTGGTTCCAGAGGGCCGGGGCCGCCACAGGATAAGTCCCGCCATCACATTAACCCCGCTATGCCTGATTCAGCATTGTTAAGGATAGAAAGCTGCCCTCCGGTGGCCACGTCAGGTATTTTGCAGAGGCAAAAAGAAATCTACAGTATTGGATTTTAATTTTATTATCCGATATCTTTATTATTAACACCTTATTAATATTAACAAGCGATGATACGGTTTGCTACATCGAAGGAATGGGGGAGCAATTCTGAAAGGCAAGGAGGGTGGGTGCAATTCTAATCTCTGGGGGGAGTTTGTTCCAGAGGGCCGGGGCCGCAACAGAGAAGGTTCCGCCATCACATTAACCCCGCTATGCCTGATTCAGTATTGTTAAGGATAGAAAGCTGCCCTCCGGTGGTCACTTCCGGTATTTTGCGGAGGCAAAAAGGAATCTTTTGGATTTTAATTTTGTTATCCGATATCTTTATTATTAGCGCCTTATTAATATTAACAAGCGATGATGCGGGTTTGCTACATCAAAGGAATGGGGGAGCAATCCTGAAAGGCAAGGAGGGTGGGGGCAATTCTAATCTCTGGGGGGAGTTGGTTCCAGAGGGCCGGGGCCGCCACAGGGTAGGTCCCGCCATCACATTAACCCCGCTATGCCTGATTCAGCATTGTTAAGGATAGAAACCTGCCCTCCGGTGGCCACGTCAGGTATTTTGCAGAGGCAAAAAGAAATCTACAGTATTGGATTTTAATTTTATTATCCGATATCTTTATTATTAACACCTTATTAATATTAACAAGCGATGATACGGTTTGCTACATCGAAGGAATGGGGGAGCAATCCTGAAAGGCAAGGAGGGTGGGTGCAATTCTAATCTCTGGGGGGAGTTTGTTCCAGAGGGCCGGGGCCGCAACAGAGAAGGTTCCGCCATCACATTAACCCCGCTATGCCTGATTCAGTATTGTTAAGGATAGAAAGCTGCCCTCCGGTGGTCACTTCCCGTATTTTGCGGAGGCAAAAAGGAATCTTTTGGATTTTAATTTTGTTATCCGATATCTTTATTATTAGCGCCTTATTAATATTAACAAGCGATGATGCGGGTTTGCTACATCAAAGGAATGGGGGAGCAATCCTGAAAGGCAAGGAGGGTGGGGGCAATTCTAATCTCTGGGGGGAGTTGGTTCCAGAGGGCCGGGGCCGCCACAGGGTAGGTCCCGCCATCACATTAACCCCGCTATGCCTGATTCAGCATTGTTAAGGATAGAAAGCTGCCCTCCGGTGGTCACATCCAGTATTTTGCGGAGGCTTTAATTTGATTATCCGATATCTTTATTATTAACGCCTTATTAATATTAACAAGGGATGATGCGGGTTTGCTACATCAAAGGAATGGGGGAGCCATCCTGAAAGGCAAGGAGGGTGGGGGCAATTCTAATCTCTGGGGGGAGTTGGTTCCAGAGGGCCGGGGCCTCCACAGAGAAGGTCCCGCCATCACATTAACCCCGCTATGCCTGATTCAGCATTGTTAAGGATAGAAACCTGCCCTCCGGTGGTCACTTCCGGTATTTTGCGGAGGCAAAAAGAAATCTATTGGATTTTAATGTTATTATCCGATATCTTTATTATTAACGCCTTATTAATATTAACAAGCGATGATGCGGGTTTGCTACGTCAAAGGAATGGGGAAACAATCCTGAAAGGCAAGGAGGGTGGGGGCAATTCTAATCTTTGGGGGGAGTTGGTTCCAAAGTGCCGGTGCCACCACAGAGAAGGTCCCACCATCACATTAACCCCGCTATGCCTGATTCAGCATTGTTAAGGATAGAAACCTGCCCTCCGGTGGTCACGTACGGTAATTTGCGGAGGCAAAAAGAAATCTATTGGATTTTAATTTTATTATCCGATATCTTTATAATTAATGCCTTATTAATATTAACAAGCCATGATGCGGTTTGATACATCAAAGGAATGGGGGAGCAATCCTGCCCTCTGGTGGTCACGTCCGGTGTTTTGCGGAGGCAAAAAGAAATATATCGGATTTTAATTTTATTATCCGATATCTTTATTATTAACGCCTTATTAATATTAACAAGCGATAATGCGGGTTGGCTACATCAAAGGAACGGGGGAGCAGTCCTGAAAGGCATGGAGGGTGGGGGCAATTCTAATCTCTGGGGGGATTTGGTTCCAGAGGGCCGGGGCCGCCACAGAGAAGGTCCCGCCATCACATTAACCCCGCTATCCCTGATTCAGCATTGTTAATGATAGAAACCTGCCCTCCAGTGGTCACGTCCGGTTCCAGAGGGCCGGATCCAGAGGGCCGTGGCCGCCACAGAGAAGGTCCCGCCATGACATTAACCCAGCTATGCCTGATTCAGCATTGTTAATGATAGAAACCTGCCCTCCGGTGGTAACGTCCGGTATTTTGCCGAGGCAAAAAGAAATCTATTGGATTTTAATTTTATTATCCGATATCTTTATTATTAACGCCTTATTAATATTAACAAGCGATGATGCGGGTTTGCTACATCAAAGGAATGGGGGAGCAATCCTGAAAGGCAAGGAGGGTGGGGGCAATTCTAATCTCTGGGGGGAGTTGGTTCCAGAGGGCCGGGGCCGCCACAGGGTAGGTCCCGCCATCACATTAACCCCGCTATGCCTGATTCAGCATTGTTAATGATAGAAACCTGCCCTCCGGTGGCCACGTCAGGTATTTTGCAGAGGCAAAAAGAAATCTACAGTATTGGATTTTAATTTTATTATCCGATATCTTTATTATTAACACCTTATTAATATTAACAAGCGATGATACGGTTTGCTACATCGAAGGAATGGGGGAGCAATCCTGAAAGGCAAGGAGGGTGGGTGCAATTCTAATCTCTGGGGGGAGTTTGTTCCAGAGGGCCGGGGCCGCAACAGAGAAGGTTCCGCCATCACATTAACCCCGCTATGCCTGATTCAGTATTGTTAAGGATAGAAAGCTGCCCTCCGGTGGTCACTTCCGGTATTTTGCGGAGGCAAAAAGGAATCTTTTGGATTTTAATTTTGTTATCCGATATCTTTATTATTAGCGCCTTATTAATATTAACAAGCGATGATGCGGGTTTGCTACATCAAAGGAATGGGGGAGCAATCCTGAAAGGCAAGGAGGGTGGGGGCAATTCTAATCTCTGGGGGGAGTTGGTTCCAGAGGGCCGGGGCCGCCACAGGGTAGGTCCCGCCATCACATTAACCCCGCTATGCCTGATTCAGCATTGTTAATGATAGAAACCTGCCCTCCGGTGGCCACGTCAGGTATTTTGCAGAGGCAAAAAGAAATCTACAGTATTGGATTTTAATTTTATTATCCGATATCTTTATTATTAACACCTTATTAATATTAACAAGCGATGATACGGTTTGCTACATCGAAGGAATGGGGGAGCAATCCTGAAAGGCAAGGAGGGTGGGTGCAATTCTAATCTCTGGGGGGAGTGTGTTCCAGAGGGCCGGGGCCGCAACAGAGAAGGTTCCGCCATCACATTAACCCCGCTATGCCTGATTCAGTATTGTTAAGGATAGAAAGCTGCCCTCCGGTGGTCACTTCCGGTATTTTGGGGAGGCAAAAAGGAATCTTTTGGATTTTAATTTTGTTATCCGATATCTTTATTATTAGCGCCTTATTAATATTAACAAGCGATGATGCGGGTTTGCTACATCAAAGGAATGGGGGAGCAATCCTGAAAGGCAAGGAGGGTACGGGCAATTCTAATCTCTGGGGGGAGTTGGTTCCAGAGGGCCGGGGCCGCCACAGAGAAGGTTCCGCCATCACATTAACCCCGCTATGCCTGATTCAGCATTGTTAATGATAGAAACCTGCCCTCCGGTGGTCACGTCCGGTTCCAGATGGCCGGTTCCAGAGGGCCGTGGCCGCCACAGAGAAGGTCCCGCCATGACATTAACCCCGCTATGCCCGATTCAGCATTGTTAATGATAGAAACCTGCCCTCCGGTGGTCACGTCCGGTATTTTGCAGAGGCAAAAAGAAATCTACAGTATTGGATTTTAATTTTATTATCCGATATCTTTATTATTAACGCCTTATTAATATTAACAAGCGATGATGCGGTTTGCTACATCGAAGGAATGGGGGAGCAATCCTGAAAGGCAAGGAGGGAGGGGACAATTCTAATCTCTGGGGGGAGTTGGTTCCAGAGGGCCGGGGCCGCCACAGGGTAGGTCCCGCCGTCACATTAACCCCGCTATTCCTGATTCAGCATTGTTAATGATAGAAACCTGCCCTCTGGTGGTCACGTATGATATTTTGCGGACGCAAAAAGAAGTCTATTGGATTTTAATTTTGTTATCCGATATCTTTATTATTAACGCCTTATTAATATTAACAAGCGATGATGCGGGTTTGCTACATCAAAGGAATGGGGGAGCAATCCTGAAAGGCAAGGAGGGTGGGGGCAATTCTAATCTCTTGGGGGAGTTGGTTCCAGAGGGCCAGGGCCGCCAAAGAGAAGGTCCCGCCATCACATTAACCCCGCTATGCCTGATTCAGCATGGTTAAGGATAGAAACCTGCCCTCCGGTGGTCACGTCCGGTTCCAGAGGGCCGGTTCCAGAGGGCCGTGGCCGCCACAGAGAAGGTCCCGCCATGACATTAACCCCGCTATGCCCGATTCAGCATTGTTAATGATAGAAACCTGCCCTCCGGTGGTCACTTCCGGTATTTTGCGGAGGCAAAAAGAAATCTATTGGATTTTAATGTTATTATCCGATATCTTTATTATTAACGCCTTATTAATATTAACAAGCGATGATGCGGGTTTGCTACGTCAAAGGAATGGGGGAACAATCCTGAAAGGCAAGGAGGGTGGGGGCAATTCTAATCTTTGGGGGGAGTTGGTTCCAAAGTGCCGGTGCCACCACAGAGAAGGTCCCACCATCACATTAACCCCGCTATGCCTGATTCAGCATTGTTAATGATAGAAACCTGCCCTCTGGTGGTCACGTATGATATTTTGCGGACGCAAAAAGAAGTCTATTGGATTTTAATTTGATTATCCGATATCTTTATTATTAACGCCTTATTAATATTAACAAGCGATGATGCGGGTTTGCTACATCAAAGGAATCGGGGAGCAATCATGAAAGGCAAGGAGGGTGGGGGCAATTCTAATCTCTTGGGGGAGTTGGTTCCAGAGGGCCGGGGCCGCCAAAGAGAAGGTCCCGCCATCACATTAACCCCGCTATGCCTGATTCAGCATGGTTAAGGATAGAAACCTGCCCTCCGGTGGTCACGTCCGGTTCCAGAGGGCCGGTTCCAGAGGGCCGTGGCCGCCACAGAGAAGGTCCCGCCATGACATTAACCCCGCTATGCCCGATTCAGCATTGTTAAGGATAGAAACCTGCCCTCCGGTGCTCACGTCCGGTGTTTTGCGGAGGCAAAAAGAAATCTACTAGATTTTAATTTTATTATCCGATATTTTTATTATTAACGCCTTATTAATATTAATAAGCGATGATGCGGGTTTGCTACATCAAAGGAATGGGGGAGCAATCCTGAAAGGCAAGGAGGGTGGGGGCAATTCTAATCTCTGGGGGGAGTTGGTTCCAGAGGGCCGGGGCCACCAAAGAGAAGGTCCCGCCATCACATTAACCGCGCTATGCGTGATTCAGCATTGTAAATGATAGAAACCTGCCCTTCGGTGGTCAGGTCCGGCATTTTGCGGAGGCAAAAAGAAATCTTTTGGATTTTAATTTTATTATCCGATATCTTTATTATTAACGCCTTATTAATATTAACAAGCGATGATGCAGGTTTGCTACGTCAAAGGAATGGGGCAGCAATCCTGAAAGGCAAGGAGGGTGGGGGCAATTCCAATCTCTGGGGGCAGTTGGTTCCAGAGGGCCGGGGCCGCCACAGAGAAGGTCCCGCCATCACATTAACCCCGCTATGCCTGATTCAGCATTGTTAAGGATAGAAAGCTGCCCTCCGGTGGTCACGTCCGGTATTTTGCGGAGGCAAAAAGAAATCTATTGGATTTTAATTTCATTATCCGATATCTTTATTATTAACACCTTATTAATATTAACAAGCGATGATGCGGGTTTGCTACATCAAAGGAATGGGGGAGCAATCCTGAAAGGCAAGGAGGGCGGGGACAATTCTAATCTCTGGGGGGGAGTTGGTTCCAGAGGGCCGGGGCCGCCACAGAGAAGGTCCCGCCATCACATTCACCCTGCTATGCCTAATTCAGCATTGTTAATGATAGAAAACTGCCCTCCTGTGGTCACGTATTGCAGACACAAAAAGAAATCTACCTTCTAAATTGGATTTTAATTTTATTATCCGATATCTTTATTATTAATGCCTTATTAATATCAACAAGCCATGATGCGGTTTGATACATCAAAGGAATGGGGGAGCAACCTTGAAAGGCAAGGAGGGTGGGGGCAATTCTAATCTCTGGGGGGAATTGGTTCCAGAGGGCCGGGGCCGCCACAGAGAAGGTCCCGCCATCACATTCACCCTGCTATGCCTGATTCAGCATTGTTAATGATAGAAAACTGCCCTCCGGTGGCCACGTCAGGTATTTTGCAGAGGCAAAAAGAAATCTACAGTATTGGATTTTAATTTTATTATCCGATATCTTTATTATTAACACCTTATTAATATTAACAAGCGATGATACGGTTTGCTACATCGAAGGAATGGGGGAGCAATCCTGAAAGGCAAGGAGGGTGGGTGCAATTCTAATCTCTGGGGGGAGTTTGTTCCAGAGGGCCGGGGCCGCAACAGAGAAGGTTCCGCCATCACATTAACCCCGCTATGCCTGATTCAGTATTGTTAAGGATAGAAAGCTGCCCTCCGGTGGTCACTTCCGGTATTTTGCGGAGGCAAAAAGGAATCTTTTGGATTTTAATTTTGTTATCCGATATCTTTATTATTAGCGCCTTATTAATATTAACAAGCGATGATGCGGGTTTGCTACATCAAAGGAATGGGGGAGCAATCCTGAAAGGCAAGGAGGGTGGGGGCAATTCTAATCTCTGGGGGGAGTTGGTTCCAGAGGGCCGGGGCCGCCACAGGGTAGGTCCCGCCATCACATTAACCCCGCTATGCCTGATTCAGCATTGTTAATGATAGAAACCTGCCCTCCGGTGGCCACGTCAGGTATTTTGCAGAGGCAAAAAGAAATCTACAGTATTGGATTTTAATTTTATTATCCGATATCTTTATTATTAACACCTTATTAATATTAACAAGCGATGATACGGTTTGCTACATCGAAGGAATGGGGGAGCAATCCTGAAAGGCAAGGAGGGTGGGTGCAATTCTAATCTCTGGGGGGAGTGTGTTCCAGAGGGCCGGGGCCGCAACAGAGAAGGTTCCGCCATCACATTAACCCCGCTATGCCTGATTCAGTATTGTTAAGGATAGAAAGCTGCCCTCCGGTGGTCACTTCCGGTATTTTGCGGAGGCAAAAAGGAATCTTTTGGATTTTAATTTTGTTATCCGATATCTTTATTATTAGCGCCTTATTAATATTAACAAGCGATGATGCGGGTTTGCTACATCAAAGGAATGGGGGAGCAATCCTGAAAGGCAAGGAGGGTACGGGCAATTCTAATCTCTGGGGGGAGTTGGTTCCAGAGGGCCGGGGCCGCCACAGAGAAGGTTCCGCCATCACATTAACCCCGCTATGCCTGATTCAGCATTGTTAATGATAGAAACCTGCCCTCCGGTGGTCACGTCCGGTTCCAGAGGGCCGGTTCCAGAGGGCCGTGGCCGCCACAGAGAAGGTCCCGCCATGACATTAACCCCGCTATGCCCGATTCAGTATTGTTAATGATAGAAACCTGCCCTCCGGTGGTCACGTCCGGTATTTTGCAGAGGCAAAAAGAAATCTACAGTATTGGATTTTAATTTTATTATCCGATATCTTTATTATTAACGCCTTATTAATATTAACAAGCGATGATGCGGTTTGCTACATCGAAGGAATGGGGGAGCAATCCTGAAAGGCAAGGAGGGCGGGGACAATTCTAATCTCTGGGGGGAGTTGGTTCCAGAGGGCCGTGACCGCCACACGGTAGGTCCCGCCGTCACATTAACCCCGCTATTCCTGATTCAGCATTGTTAATGATAGAAACCTGCCCTCTGGTGGTCACGTATGATATTTTGCGGACGCAAAAAGAAGTCTATTGGATTTTAATTTTGTTATCCGATATCTTTATTATTAACGCCTTATTAATATTAACAAGCGATGATGCGGGTTTGCTACATCAAAGGAATGGGGGAGCAATCCTGAAAGGCAAGGAGGGTGGGGGCAATTCTAATCTCTTGGGGGAGTTGGTTCCAGAGGGCCAGGGCCGCCAAAGAGAAGGTCCCGCCATCACATTAACCCCGCTATGCCTGATTCAGCATGGTTAAGGATAGAAACCTGCCCTCCGGTGGTCACGTCCGGTTCCAGAGGGCCGGTTCCAGAGGGCCGTGGCCGCCACAGAGAAGGTCCCGCCATGACATTAACCCCGCTATGCCCGATTCAGCATTGTTAAGGATAGAAACCTGCCCTCCGGTGCTCACGTCCGGTGTTTTGCGGAGGCAAAAAGAAATCTACTAGATTTTAATTTTATTATCCGATATTTTTATTATTAACGCCTTATTAATATTAATAAGCGATGATGCGGGTTTGCTACATCAAAGGAATGGGGGAGCAATCCTGAAAGGCAAGGAGGGTGGGGGCAATTCTAATCTCTGGGGGGAGTTGGTTCCAGAGGGCCGGGGCCGCCAAAGAGAAGGTCCCGCCATCACATTAACCGCGCTATGCGTGATTCAGCATTGTAAATGATAGAAACCTGCCCTTCGGTGGTCAGGTCCGGCATTTTGCGGAGGCAAAAAGAAATCTTTTGGATTTTAATTTTATTATCCGATATCTTTATTATTAACGCCTTATTAATATTAACAAGCGATGATGCAGGTTTGCTACGTCAAAGGAATGGGGCAGCAATCCTGAAAGGCAAGGAGGGTGGGGGCAATTCCAATCTCTGGGGGCAGTTGGTTCCAGAGGGCCGGGGCCGCCACAGAGAAGGTCCCGCCATCACATTAACCCCGCTATGCCTGATTCAGCATTGTTAAGGATAGAAAGCTGCCCTCCGGTGGTCACGTCCGGTATTTTGCGGAGGCAAAAAGAAATCTATTGGATTTTAATTTCATTATCCGATATCTTTATTATTAACACCTTATTAATATTAACAAGCGATGATGCGGGTTTGCTACATCAAAGGAATGGGGGAGCAATCCTGAAAGGCAAGGAGGGCGGGGACAATTCTAATCTCTGGGGGGGAGTTGGTTCCAGAGGGCCGGGGCCGCCACAGAGAAGGTCCCGCCATCACATTCACCCTGCTATGCCTAATTCAGCATTGTTAATGATAGAAAACTGCCCTCCTGTGGTCACGTATTGCAGACACAAAAAGAAATCTACCTTCTAAATTGGATTTTAATTTTATTATCCGATATCTTTATTATTAATGCCTTATTAATATCAACAAGCCATGATGCGGTTTGATACATCAAAGGAATGGGGGAGCAACCTTGAAAGGCAAGGAGGGTGGGGGCAATTCTAATCTCTGGGGGGAATTGGTTCCAGAGGGCCGGGGCCGCCACAGAGAAGGTCCCGCCATCACATTCACCCTGCTATGCCTGATTCAGCATTGTTAATGATAGAAAACTGCCCTCCGGTGGCCACGTCAGGTATTTTGCAGAGGCAAAAAGAAATCTACAGTATTGGATTTTAATTTTATTATCCGATATCTTTATTATTAACACCTTATTAATATTAACAAGCGATGATACGGTTTGCTACATCGAAGGAATGGGGGAGCAATCCTGAAAGGCAAGGAGGGTGGGTGCAATTCTAATCTCTGGGGGGAGTTTGTTCCAGAGGGCCGGGGCCGCAACAGAGAAGGTTCCGCCATCACATTAACCCCGCTATGCCTGATTCAGTATTGTTAAGGATAGAAAGCTGCCCTCCGGTGGTCACTTCCGGTATTTTGCGGAGGCAAAAAGGAATCTTTTGGATTTTAATTTTGTTATCCGATATCTTTATTATTAGCGCCTTATTAATATTAACAAGCGATGATGCGGGTTTGCTACATCAAAGGAATGGGGGAGCAATCCTGAAAGGCAAGGAGGGTGGGGGCAATTCTAATCTCTGGGGGGAGTTGGTTCCAGAGGGCCGGGGCCGCCACAGGGTAGGTCCCGCCATCACATTAACCCCGCTATGCCTGATTCAGCATTGTTAATGATAGAAACCTGCCCTCCGGTGGCCACGTCAGGTATTTTGCAGAGGCAAAAAGAAATCTACAGTATTGGATTTTAATTTTATTATCCGATATCTTTATTATTAACACCTTATTAATATTAACAAGCGATGATACGGTTTGCTACATCGAAGGAATGGGGGAGCAATCCTGAAAGGCAAGGAGGGTGGGTGCAATTCTAATCTCTGGGGGGAGTGTGTTCCAGAGGGCCGGGGCCGCAACAGAGAAGGTTCCGCCATCACATTAACCCCGCTATGCCTGATTCAGTATTGTTAAGGATAGAAAGCTGCCCTCCGGTGGTCACTTCCGGTATTTTGCGGAGGCAAAAAGGAATCTTTTGGATTTTAATTTTGTTATCCGATATCTTTATTATTAGCGCCTTATTAATATTAACAAGCGATGATGCGGGTTTGCTACATCAAAGGAATGGGGGAGCAATCCTGAAAGGCAAGGAGGGTACGGGCAATTCTAATCTCTGGGGGGAGTTGGTTCCAGAGGGCCGGGGCCGCCACAGAGAAGGTTCCGCCATCACATTAACCCCGCTATGCCTGATTCAGCATTGTTAATGATAGAAACCTGCCCTCCGGTGGTCACGTCCGGTTCCAGAGGGCCGGTTCCAGAGGGCCGTGGCCGCCACAGAGAAGGTCCCGCCATGACATTAACCCCGCTATGCCCGATTCAGTATTGTTAATGATAGAAACCTGCCCTCCGGTGGTCACGTCCGGTATTTTGCAGAGGCAAAAAGAAATCTACAGTATTGGATTTTAATTTTATTATCCGATATCTTTATTATTAACGCCTTATTAATATTAACAAGCGATGATGCGGTTTGCTACATCGAAGGAATGGGGGAGCAATCCTGAAAGGCAAGGAGGGCGGGGACAATTCTAATCTCTGGGGGGAGTTGGTTCCAGAGGGCCGTGGCCGCCACACGGTAGGTCCCGCCGTCACATTAACCCCGCTATTCCTGATTCAGCATTGTTAATGATAGAAACCTGCCCTCTGGTGGTCACGTATGATATTTTGCGGACGCAAAAAGAAGTCTATTGGATTTTAATTTTGTTATCCGATATCTTTATTATTAACGCCTTATTAATATTAACAAGCGATGATGCGGGTTTGCTACATCAAAGGAATGGGGGAGCAATCCTGAAAGGCAAGGAGGGTGGGGGCAATTCTAATCTCTTGGGGGAGTTGGTTCCAGAGGGCCAGGGCCGCCAAAGAGAAGGTCCCGCCATCACATTAACCCCGCTATGCCTGATTCAGCATGGTTAAGGATAGAAACCTGCCCTCCGGTGGTCACGTCCGGTTCCAGAGGGCCGGTTCCAGAGGGCCGTGGCCGCCACAGAGAAGGTCCCGCCATGACATTAACCCCGCTATGCCCGATTCAGCATTGTTAAGGATAGAAACCTGCCCTCCGGTGGTCACTTCCGGTATTTTGCGGAGGCAAAAAGAAATCTATTGGATTTTAATGTTATTATCCGATATCTTTATTATTAACGCCTTATTAATATTAACAAGCGATGATGCGGGTTTGCTACGTCAAAGGAATGGGGGAACAATCCTGAAAGGCAAGGAGGGTGGGGGCAATTCTAATCTTTGGGGGGAGTTGGTTCCAAAGTGCCGGTGCCACCACAGAGAAGGTCCCACCATCACATTAACCCCGCTATGCCTGATTCAGCATTGTTAATGATAGAAACCTGCCCTCTGGTGGTCACGTATGATATTTTGCGGACGCAAAAAGAAGTCTATTGGATTTTAATTTGATTATCCGATATCTTTATTATTAACGCCTTATTAATATTAACAAGCGATGATGCGGGTTTGCTACATCAAAGGAATGGGGGAGCAATCATGAAAGGCAAGGAGGGTGGGGGCAATTCTAATCTCTTGGGGGAGTTGGTTCCAGAGGGCCGGGGCCGCCAAAGAGAAGGTCCCGCCATCACATTAACCCCGCTATGCCTGATTCAGCATGGTTAAGGATAGAAACCTGCCCTCCGGTGGTCACGTCCGGTTCCAGAGGGCCGGTTCCAGAGGGCCGTGGCCGCCACAGAGAAGGTCCCGCCATGACATTAACCCCGCTATGCCCGATTCAGCATTGTTAAGGATAGAAACCTGCCCTCCGGTGCTCACGTCCGGTGTTTTGCGGAGGCAAAAAGAAATCTACTAGATTTTAATTTTATTATCCGATATTTTTATTATTAACGCCTTATTAATATTAATAAGCGATGATGCGGGTTTGCTACATCAAAGGAATGGGGGAGCAATCCTGAAAGGCAAGGAGGGTGGGGGCAATTCTAATCTCTGGGGGGAGTTGGTTCCAGAGGGCCGGGGCCGCCAAAGAGAAGGTCCCGCCATCACATTAACCGCGCTATGCGTGATTCAGCATTGTAAATGATAGAAACCTGCCCTTCGGTGGTCAGGTCCGGCATTTTGCGGAGGCAAAAAGAAATCTTTTGGATTTTAATTTTATTATCCGATATCTTTATTATTAACGCCTTATTAATATTAACAAGCGATGATGCAGGTTTGCTACGTCAAAGGAATGGGGCAGCAATCCTGAAAGGCAAGGAGGGTGGGGGCAATTCCAATCTCTGGGGGCAGTTGGTTCCAGAGGGCCGGGGCCGCCACAGAGAAGGTCCCGCCATCACATTAACCCCGCTATGCCTGATTCAGCATTGTTAAGGATAGAAAGCTGCCCTCCGGTGGTCACGTCCGGTATTTTGCGGAGGCAAAAAGAAATCTATTGGATTTTAATTTCATTATCCGATATCTTTATTATTAACGCCTTATTAATATTAACAAGCGATGATGCGGGTTTGCTACATCAAAGGAATGGGGGAGCAATCCTGAAAGGCAAGGAGGGCGGGGACAATTCTAATCTCTGGGGGGGAGTTGGTTCCAGAGGGCCGGGGCCGCCACAGAGAAGGTCCCGCCATCACATTCACCCTGCTATGCCTAATTCAGCATTGTTAATGATAGAAAACTGCCCTCCTGTGGTCACGTATTGCAGACACAAAAAGAAATCTACCTTCTAAATTGGATTTTAATTTTATTATCCGATATCTTTATTATTAATGCCTTATTAATATCAACAAGCCATGATGCGGTTTGATACATCAAAGGAATGGGGGAGCAACCTTGAAAGGCAAGGAGGGTGGGGGCAATTCTAATCTCTGGGGGGAATTGGTTCCAGAGGGCCGGGGCCGCCACAGAGAAGGTCCCGCCATCACATTCACCCTGCTATGCCTGATTCAGCATTGTTAATGATAGAAAACTGCCCTCCGGTGGTCACGTCTGGTATTGCGGACGCAAAAAGAAATCTATTGGATTTTAATTTTATTATCCGATATCTTTATTATTAATGTCTTATTAATATCAACAAGCCATGATGCGGGTTGATACATCAAAGGAATGGGGGAGCAATCCTGAAAGAGAAGGGGGGTGGGGGCAATTCTAGTCTCTGGGGGGAGTTGGTTCCAGAGGTCCGGGGCCGCCACAGAGAGGGTCCCGCCATCACATTAACCCTGCTATGCCTGATTCAGCATTGTTAATGATAGAAAACTGCCCTCTGGTGGTCACGTCCGGTGTTTTGCGGAGGCAAAAAGAAGTCTATCGGATTTTAATTTTATTATCCGATATCTTTATTATTAACGCCTTATTAATATTAACAAGCGATAATGTGGGTTGGCTACATCAAAGGAACGGGGGAGCAGTCCTGAAAGGCATGGAGGGTGGGGGCAATTCTAATCTCTGGGGGGAGTTGGTTCCAGAGGGCCGGGGCCGCCTCAGAGAAGGTCCCGCCATCACATTAACCCCGCTATGCCTGATTCAGCATTGTTAATGATAGAAACCTGCCCTCCGGTGGTCACGTCCGGTTCCAGAGGGCCGGTTCCAGAGGGCCGTGGCCGCCACAGAGAAGGTCCCGCCTTGACATTAACCCCGCTATGCCTGATTCAGCATTGTTAATGATAGTAAAGCTGCCCTCCGGTGGTCACGTCCGGTATTTTGCGGAGGCAAAAAGAAATCTATTGGATTTTAATTTTATTATCCGATATCTTTATTATTAACGCCTTATTAATATTAACAGGCGATGATGGGGGTTTGCTACATCAAAGGAATGGGGGAGCAATCCTGAAAGGCAAGGAGGGTGGGGGCAATTCTAATCTCTGGGGGCAGTTGGTTCCAGAGGGCCGGGGCCGCCACAGAGAAGGTCCCGCCATCACATTAACCCCGCTATGCCTGATTCAGCATTGTTAATGATAGAAAACTACCCTCCGGTGGTGACATCCGGTATTGCGGATGCAAAAAGAAATCTATTGGATTTTAATTTTATTATCCGATATCTTTATAATTAATGCCTTATTAATATTAACAAGCCATGATGCGGTTTGATACATCAAAGGAATGGGGGAGCAATCCTGCCCTCTGGTGGTCACGTCCGGTATTTTGCGGAGGCAAAAAGAAATCTATCGGATTTTAATTTTATTATCCGATATCTTTATTATTAACGCCTTATTAATATTAACAAGCGATAATGCGGGTTGGCTACATCAAAGGAACGGGGGAGCAGTCCTGAAAGGCATGGAGGGTGGGGGCAATTCTAATCCCTGGGGGGAGTTGGTTCCAGAGGGTCGGGGCCGCCACAGAGAAGGTCCCGCCATCACATTAACCCCACTATGCCTGATTCAGCATTGTTAATGATAGAAACCTGCCCTCCGGTGGTCACGTCCTGTATTTTGAGGAGGCAAAAAGAAATCTATTGGATTTTAATTTTATTATCCCATATCTTTATTATTAACGCCTTATTAATATTAACAAGCGATGATGCGGGTTTGCTACATGAAAGGAATGGCGCAGCAATCCTGAAAGGCAAGGAGGGTGGGGGCAATTCCAATCTCTGGGGGCAGTTGGTTCCAGAGGGCCTGGGCCGCCACAGAGAAGTTCCCGCCATCACATTAACCCCGCTATGCCTGATTCAGCATTGTTAAGGATAGAAAGCTGCCCTCCGGTGGTCACATCCGGTATTTTGCGGAGGCTTTAATTTGATTATCCGATATCTTTATTATTAACGCCTTATTAATATTAACAAGGGATGATGCGGGTTTGCTACATCAAAGGAATGGGGGAGCCATCCTGAAAGGCAAGGAGGGTGGGGGCAATTCTAATCTCTGGGGGGAGTTGGTTCCAGAGGGCCGGGGCCTCCACAGAGAAGGTCCCGCCATCACATTAACCCCGCTATGCCTGATTCAGCATTGTTAAGGATAGAAACCTGCCCTCCGGTGGTCACTTCCGGTATTTTGCGGAGGCAAAAAGAAATCTATTGGATTTTAATGTTATTATCCGATATCTTTATTATTAACGCCTTATTAATATTAACAAGCGATGATGCGGGTTTGCTACGTCAAAGGAATGGGGGAACAATCCTGAAAGGCAAGGAGGGTGGGGGCAATTCTAATCTTTGGGGGGAGTTGGTTCCAAAGTGCCGGTGCCACCACAGAGAAGGTCCCACCATCACATTAACCCCGCTATGCCTGATTCAGCATTGTTAAGGATAGAAACCTGCCCTCCGGTGGTCACGTACGGTAATTTGCGGAGGCAAAAAGAAATCTATTGGATTTTAATTTTATTATCAGATATGTTTATAATTAATGCCTTATTAATATTAACAAGCCATGATGCGGTTTGATACATCAAAGGAATGGGGGAGCAATCCTGCCCTCTGGTGGTCACGTCCGGTGTTTTGCGGAGGCAAAAAGAAATATATCGGATTTTAATTTTATTATCCGATATCTTTATTATTAACGCCTTATTAATATTAACAAGCGATAATGCGGGTTGGCTACATCAAAGGAACGGGGGAACAGTCCTGAAAGGCATGGAGGGTGGGGGCAATTCTAATCTCTGGGGGGATTTGGTTCCAGAGGGCCGGGGCCGCCACAGAGAAGGTCCCGCCATCACATTAACCCCGCTATGCCTGATTCAGCATTGTTAATGATAGAAACCTGCCCTCCGGTGGTCACATCCGGTTCCAGAGGGCCGGATCCAGAGGGCCGTGGCCGCCACAGAGAAGGTCCCGCCATGACATTAACCCCGCTATGCCTGATTCAGCATTGTTAATGATAGAAACCTGCCCTCCGGTGGTAACGTCCGGTATTTTGCCGAGGCAAAAAGAAATCTATTGGATTTTAATTTTATTATCCGATATCTTTATTATTAACGCCTTATTAATATTAACAAGCGATGATGCGGGTTTGCTACATCAAAGGAATGGGGGAGCAATCCTGAAAGGCAAGGAGGGTGGGGGCAATTCTAATCTCTGGGGGGAGTTGGTTCCAGAGGGCCGGGGCCGCCACAGGGTAGGTCCCGCCATCACATTAACCCCGCTATGCCTGATTCAGCATTTTTAATGATAGAAACCTGCCCTCCGGTGGCCACGTCAGGTATTTTGCAGAGGCAAAAAGAAATCTACAGTATTGGATTTTAATTTTATTATCCGATATCTTTATTATTAACACCTTATTAATATTAACAAGCGATGATACGGTTTGCTACATCGAAGGAATGGGGGAGCAATCCTGAAAGGCAAGGAGGGTGGGTGCAATTCTAATCTCTGGGGGGAGTGTGTTCCAGAGGGCCGGGGCCGCAACAGAGAAGGTTCCGCCATCACATTAACCCCGCTATGCCTGATTCAGTATTGTTAAGGATAGAAAGCTGCCCTCCGGTGGTCACTTCCGGTATTTTGCGGAGGCAAAAAGGAATCTTTTGGATTTTAATTTTGTTATCCGATATCTTTATTATTAGCGCCTTATTAATATTAACAAGCGATGATGCGGGTTTGCTACATCAAAGGAATGGGGGAGCAATCCTGAAAGGCAAGGAGGGTGGGGGCAATTCTAATCTCTGGGGGGAGTTGGTTCCAGAGGGCCGGGGCCGCCACAGGGTAGGTCCCGCCATCACATTAACCCCGCTATGCCTGATTCAGCATTGTTAATGATAGAAACCTGCCCTCCGGTGGCCACGTCAGGTATTTTGCAGAGGCAAAAAGAAATCTACAGTATTGGATTTTAATTTTATTATCCGATATCTTTATTATTAACACCTTATTAATATTAACAAGCGATGATACGGTTTGCTACATCGAAGGAATGGGGGAGCAATCCTGAAAGGCAAGGAGGGTGGGTGCAATTCTAATCTCTGGGGGGAGTGTGTTCCAGAGGGCCGGGGCCGCAACAGAGAAGGTTCCGCCATCACATTAACCCCGCTATGCCTGATTCAGTATTGTTAATGATAGAAAGCTGCCCTCCGGTGGTCACTTCCGGTATTTTGCGGAGACAAAAAGGAATCTTTTGGATTTTAATTTTGTTATCCGATATCTTTATTATTAGCGCCTTATTAATATTAACAAGCGATGATGCGGGTTTGCTACATCAAAGGAATGGGGGAGCAATCTTGAAAGGCAAGGAGGGTGGGGGCAATTCTAATCTCTGGGGGGGAGTTGGTTCCAGAGGGCCGGGGCCGCCACAGAGAAGGTTCCGCCATCACATTAACCCCGCTATGCCTGATTCAGCATTGTTAATGATAGAAACCTGCCCTCCGGTGGTCACGTCCGGTTCCAGAGGGCCGGTTCCAGAGGGCCGTGGCCGCCACAGAGAAGGTCCCACCATGACATTAACCCCGCTATGCCCGATTCAGCATTGTTAATGATAGAAACCTGCCCTCCGGTGGTCACGTCCGGTATTTTGCAGAGGCAAAAAGAAATCTACAGTATTGGATTTTAATTTTATTATCCGATATCTTTATTATTAACGCCTTATTAATATTAACAAGCGATGATGCGGTTTGCTACATCGAAGGAATGGGGGAGCAATCCTGAAAGGCAAGGAGGGCGGGGACAATTCTAATCTCTGGGGGGAGTTGGTTCCAGAGGGCCGGGGCCGCCACAGGGTAGGTCCCGCCATCACATTAACCCCGCTATGCCTGATTCAGCATTGTTAATGATAGAAACCTGCCCTCTGGTGGTCACGTATGATATTTTGCGGACGCAAAAAGAAGTCTATTGGATTTTAATTTGATTATCCGATATCTTTATTATTAACGCCTTATTAATATTAACAAGCGATGATGCGGGTTTGCTACATCAAAGGAATCGGGGAGCAATCCTGAAAGGCAAGGAGGGTGGGGGCAATTCTAATCTCTTGGGGGAGTTGGTTCCAGAGGGCCGGGGCCGCCAAAGAGAAGGTCCCGCCATCACATTATCCCCGCTATGCCTGATTCAGCATGGTTAAGGATAGAAACCTGCCCTCCGGTGGTCACGTCCGGTTCTAGAGGGCCGGTTCCAGAGGGCCGTGGCCGCCACAGAGAAGGTCCCGCCATGACATTAACCCCGCTATGCCCGATTCAGCATTGTTAAGGATAGAAACCTGCCCTCCGGTGGTCACTTCCGGTATTTTGCGGAGGCAAAAAGAAATCTATTGGATTTTAATGTTATTATCCGATATCTTTATTATTAACGCCTTATTAATATTAACAAGCGATGATGCGGGTTTGCTACGTCAAAGGAATGGGGGAACAATCCTGAAAGGCAAGGAGGGTGGGGGCAATTCTAATCTTTGGGGGGAGTTGGTTCCAAAGTGCCGGTGCCACCACAGAGAAGGTCCCACCATCACATTAACCCCGCTATGCCTGATTCAGCATTGTTAATGATAGAAACCTGCCCTCTGGTGGTCACGTATGATATTTTGCGGACGCAAAAAGAAGTCTATTGGATTTTAATTTGATTATCCGATATCTTTATTATTAACGCCTTATTAATATTAACAAGCGATGATGCGGGTTTGCTACATCAAAGGAATCGGGGAGCAATCATGAAAGGCAAGGAGGGTGGGGGCAATTCTAATCTCTTGGGGGAGTTGGTTCCAGAGGGCCGGGGCCGCCAAAGAGAAGGTCCCGCCATCACATTAACCCCGCTATGCCTGATTCAGCATGGTTAAGGATAGAAACCTGCCCTCCGGTGGTCACGTCCGGTTCCAGAGGGCCGGTACCAGAGGGCCGTGGCCGCCACAGAGAAGGTCCCGCCATGACATTAACCCCGCTATGCCCGATTCAGCATTGTTAAGGATAGAAACCTGCCCTCCGGTGCTCACGTCCGGTGTTTTGCGGAGGCAAAAAGAAATCTACTAGATTTTAATTTTATTATCCGATATTTTTATTATTAACGCCTTATTAATATTAACAAGCGATGATGCGGGTTTGCTACATCAAAGGAATGGGGGAGCAATCCTGAAAGGCAAGGAGGGTGGGGGCAATTCTAATCTCTTGGGGGAGTTGGTTCCAGAGGGCCGGGGCCGCCACAGAGAAGGTTCCGCCATCACATTAACCCCGCTATGCCTGATTCAGCATTGTTAATGATAGAAACCTGCCCTCCGGTGGTCACGTCCGGTTCCAGAGGGCCGGTTCCAGAGGGCCGTGGCCGCCACAGAGAAGGTCCCACCATGACATTAACCCCGATATGCCCGATTCAGCATTGTTAATGATAGAAACCTGCCCTCCGGTGGTCACGTCCGGTATTTTGCCGAGGCAAAAAGAAATCTACAGTATTGGATTTTAATTTTATTATCCGATATCTTTATTATTAACGCCTTATTAATATTAACAAGCGATGATGCGGTTTGCTACATCGAAGGAATGGGGGAGCAATCCTGAAAGGCAAGGAGGGCGGGGACAATTCTAATCTCTGGGGGGAGTTGGTTCCAGAGGGCCGGGGCCGCCACAGGGTAGGTCCCGCCATCACATTAACCCCGCTATGCCTGATTCAGCATTGTTAATGATAGAAACCTGCCCTCTGGTGGTCACGTATGATACTTTGCGGACGCAAAAAGAAGTCTATTGGATTTTAATTTGATTATCCGATATCTTTATTATTAACGCCTTATTAATATTAACAAGCGATGATGCGGGTTTGCTACATCAAAGGAATCGGGGAGCAATCCTGAAAGGCAAGGAGGGTGGGGGCAATTCTAATCTCTTGGGGGAGTTGGTTCCAGAGGGCCGGGGCCGCCAAAGAGAAGGTCCCGCCATCACATTAACCCCGCTATGCCTGATTCAGCATGGTTAAGGATAGAAACCTGCCCTCCGGTGGTCACGTCCGGTTCTAGAGGGCCGGTTCCAGAGGGCCGTGGCCGCCACAGAGAAGGTCCCGCCATGACATTAACCCCGCTATGCCCGATTCAGCATTGTTAAGGATAGAAACCTGCCCTCCGGTGGTCACTTCCGGTATTTTGCGGAGGCAAAAAGAAATCTATTGGATTTTAATGTTATTATCCGATATCTTTATTATTAACGCCTTATTAATATTAACAAGCGATGATGCGGGTTTGCTACGTCAAAGGAATGGGGGAACAATCCTGAAAGGCAAGGAGGGTGGGGGCAATTCTAATCTTTGGGGGGAGTTGGTTCCAAAGTGCCGGTGCCACCACAGAGAAGGTCCCACCATCACATTAACCCCGCTATGCCTGATTCAGCATTGTTAATGATAGAAACCTGCCCTCTGGTGGTCACGTATGATATTTTGCGGACGCAAAAAGAAGTCTATTGGATTTTAATTTGATTATCCGATATCTTTATTATTAACGCCTTATTAATATTAACAAGCGATGATGCGGGTTTGCTACATCAAAGGAATCGGGGAGCAATCATGAAAGGCAAGGAGGGTGGGGGCAATTCTAATCTCTTGGGGGAGTTGGTTCCAGAGGGCCGGGGCCGCCAAAGAGAAGGTCCCGCCATCACATTAACCCCGCTATGCCTGATTCAGCATGGTTAAGGATAGAAACCTGCCCTCCGGTGGTCACGTCCGGTTCCAGAGGGCCGGTACCAGAGGGCCGTGGCCGCCACAGAGAAGGTCCCGCCATGACATTAACCCCGCTATGCCCGATTCAGCATTGTTAAGGATAGAAACCTGCCCTCCGGTGCTCACGTCCGGTGTTTTGCGGAGGCAAAAAGAAATCTACTAGATTTTAATTTTATTATCCGATATTTTTATTATTAACGCCTTATTAATATTAACAAGCGATGATGCGGGTTTGCTACATCAAAGGAATGGGGGAGCAATCCTGAAAGGCAAGGAGGGTGGGGGCAATTCTAATCTCTGGGGGGAGTTGGTTCCAGAGGGCCGGGGCCGCCAAAGAGAAGGTCCCGCCATCACATTAACCGCGCTATGCGTGATTCAGCATTGTAAATGATAGAAACCTGCCCTTCGGTGGTCAGGTCCGGCATTTTGTGGAGGCAAAAAGAAATCTATTGGATTTTAATTTTATTATCCGATATCTTTATTATTAACGCCTTATTAATATTAACAAGCGATGATGCGGGTTTGCTACATCAAAGGAATGGGGGAGCAATCTTGAAAGGCAAGGAGGGTGGGGAAAATTCTAATCTCTGGGGGGAGTTGGTTCCAGAGGGCCGGGGCCGCAGCAAAGAAGGTCCCGCCATCACATTAACCCCGCTATGCCTGATTCAGCATTGTTAATGATAGAAACCTGCCCTCCGGTGGTCTCGTCCGGTATTTTGCGGAGGCAAAAAGAAATCTATTGGATTTTAATTTTATTATCCGATATCTTTATTATTAACGCCTTATTAATATTAACAAGCAATGATGCGGGTTTGCTACGTCAAAGGAATGGGGCAGCAATCCTGAAAGGCAAGGAGGGTGGGGGCAATTCTAATCTCTGGGGGGAGTTGGTTCCAGAGGGCCGGGGCCGCCACAGAGAAGGTCCCGCCATCACATTCACCCTCCGATGCCTGATTCAGCATTGTTAATGATAGAAAACTGCCCTCCTGTGGTCACGTATTGCGTACACAAAAAGAAATCTACTTTTTAAATTGGATTTTAATTTTATTATCCGATATCTTTATTATTAATGCCTTATTAATATCAACAAGCCATGATGCGGTTCTCTACATCAAAGGAATGGGGGAGCAATCCTGAAAGGCAAGGAGGGTGGGGGCAATTCTAATCTCTGGGGGGAGTTTGTTCCAGAGGGCCGGGGCCGCCACAGAGAAGATCCTGCCATCACATTGACCCTGCTATGCCTGATTCAGCACTGTTAATGATGGGAAAACTGCCCTCCAGTGGTCACCTCCGGTATTGCGGACGCTAAAAGAAATTATTGGATTTTAATTTTATTATCCGATATCTTTATTATTAATGCCGTATTAATATTAACAAGCGATGACGTGGTTCACTATATCAAAGGAATGGGGGAGCAATCCTGAAAGGCAAGGAGGGTGGGGGCAATTCTAATCTCTGGGGGGAGTTGGTTCCAGAGGGCCGGGGCCGCCACAGAGAAGGTCCCGCCATCACATTAACCCTGCTATGCCTGATTCAGCATTGTTAATGATAGAAACCTGCCCTCCGGTGGTCACATCCAGTATTGCGGACACAAAAAGAAATCTACTCTTTAAATTGGATTTTAATTTTATTATCCTATATCTTAATTATTAATGCCTTATTAATATTAATAGGCGATGATACGGTTTGCTACATGAAAGGAATCGGGCAGTAATCCTGCCAAAGCCTTAAACCCAGTTAAGAAGGGCTGTGATGGCCTCAATATGAATCATAGGTTTTTAAGAAAGAAGTCGGCAGCCATGCAATTATTATTGTTATTTGTAGTAGTAGTAGTAGTATTACTCTTATTATCAACATCAACATCATCATCATTATTTTATTATTATTATTGTTATTGTTATTGTTATTATTATTATTATTATTATTATTATTATTATTATTATTATATTTGTATTCTGCCCTTCTACAAAGAATTACTTAAAGGCACTGAACAAAATGATTTTTTTATGGAATTCCCATGGTCACGTGTTCAAAATTGCGATGATTGGCAACTAGCAAGAGCAACTAACATGCTCCCGTGTCCCCTTTTGGGTCTTGTCTATTGGGAAAAATGTGGGGCTCAATGGTCATAAGCCGAGGACTTAACGGCGGTGGGATTCAGCCGCTTCTCTCAGGATAGCACGAACGGCTGGGGGCTCTGCCCACCCATCCCGACGTCATGCGCACACTCGCTTTTGTGAACCGGTAGGGAAGGGAAGGGAAGGGAATCCCACTTCTGGAGGACTAGCTGCGTATTGGACACGAAAACCGCCAGGGGTTTGTGAAGGTAGTACAAAAATGATAACTTTATTGTATAAAACAGGATGTTGGCTAAGTCCCCAGCTCTACCGTTTCCCTAATGAAGAAAGTCCGCACCCGCCTCTCTCCTAGCAGAATGAAATATTAAAAGACAAAACGTTGATGGAAGGCGAATCTCCCCACGCAGATAGAAACAGAGAAACGTAGAAGTGTGAAGGCAGAAAAAGACCTCGTGGCCCATCTAGTCTGCCCTTATACTATTTTCTGTATTTTATCTTAGGATGGATATATGTTTATCCCAGGCATGTTTAAATTCAGTTACTGTGTATTTACCAACCACGTCTGCTGGAAGTTTGTTCCAAGGATCTACTACTCTTTCGGTGAAATAATATTTTCTCACGTTGCTTTTGATCTTTCCCCCAACTAACTTCAGATTGTGTCCCCTTGTTCTTGGGTTCACTTTCCTATTAAAAACGCTTCCCTCCTGAACCTTGTTTAACCCTTTAACGTATTTAAATATTTCGATCCTGTCCCCCCTTTCCCTTCTGTCCTCCAGACTATACAGATGGAGTCCGTGAAGTCTTTCCTGATACGTTTTATGCTTAAGACCTTCCACCGTTCTTGTAGCCCGTCTTTGGACCCCTTCAATTTTGTCCATATCTTTTTGTAATTTCGTGCTATCTCCCCCCTACCGGTCTTCCGGAAACCCGTTAAGATCTGACTTTTCTGGCAGGTCTGGAATAGCATTGACCGTGGGGTGTGTATGGTTCTTTTAAAGACGTTACATTATTCTTATTGTATGACTGATATGTCCCGTCAACAAAACAATGTCGTTTGGCGGGCCCCAGGGGAATAGCCTTCTCTGTGGTGGCCCCGGCCCTCTGGAACCGACTCCCCCCGGAGATTAGAATTGCCCCCACCCTCCTCGCCTTTCGTAAGCTCCTTAAAAGCCACCTCTGCCGTCAGGCGTGGGGGAACTGAGATATTCTTTCCCCCTTGGCCTTTACAATCCTATGCATGGTATGTTTGTTTGTATGTATGTTTGGTGTCACAAATAAGGGTTTTTTAATTATTTTAGTATTAGTTTTTAGTATTGGTTTTACGTGATGTTTTGTACTATTGTTGTTAGCCGCCCCGAGTCTACGGAGAGGGGCGGCATAAAAATGCAATCAATCAATCAATCAATCAATAAATAAATAAATAAATAATGTCATTTTCATTTAATACTGTTCTATTTATACCACGTTAGCCTCTCTGAATCCGCTTTGGAATGAGCGGCGTATAAATACGATCGATCCACACATTCCTGCATCGATAAATAAATACAAAAAACACTAACCTTTCCCCAAAGATGCAAAAAGGGAATTCTGCATCTATTACTTATGCGGAACTACGCCGGAGACCTGTTCCCCGAATTTTGGAGAGAAAACCTGGACCTTTACTTTTCCCGGGGGCTTCTCGCCCTTGGAAAAATACAAAGAGCTCTTCGAAATAAATAAAAGAAACTTGCATTGACTAAAAACAAAGCGTATTTATAGCAAAGAAATAATAATAACGGTTTACAAAGTGAGATGGATCTTTTAGCTTCGCTGAGCTTTCAGCCAAAAGCCCTTCCTGAAAGCCGTCTCCTTTCTGTTCTCTGCTCCCCCACCACCACATCTCGATAGTGGAAAGAAGCAAATTCTTCATCGGCTGGGTTGAAGCTCTTTCTCTGGCTCCGTCATAGTGGCGTGGGCTCGCTCCGTTTGCGCTGAATCCCTGAAACACGCTTCTAACGCCTTCTGAGGAAGACTCTGGACAAATGCCTTTTATCCTCATTTTAGAAAAAAAGAAACGGAAAACAAACGTTATTCTTCTACTTTTCCTATGTCAGGGGAACCACGGTGGCCTTCTCCTCTGCCTACCCCCGGGGACGGCCGATGGATGTGGGGTCTTTCTGGTCTGCTATGACTTCAGAGGCCGCTATCTATAACGACGGACCGAGTGGCACCTGTTAAGAAATGTTATAGAAAACACCCGCTCCTTGCCTTTAAAGGCCCAGCTCTCCCCGTGCCACGCAAAGGACGGGATGGTCATCTTGCCGGCGACACGCTAGGTGGGCTGATGTAACGTCGCCTCGGTAGGATTCCGCCTACATCCCTCGAGTGGCCGGGTTCCAGAATTTGGGAGAAAAGAGTGTTATATGGTATTGGAACCGCCCTGTGCTTTAAAGTGAGTCTTGAATATTGGTAAGAATCAGTAGACGAGCGGCTATATAGAAACGACTTTATTCCGTTACAATGAGAAAATGCGCAACAAGAAAAAATCCAATGGCGCAGTGAAAATCTCTGGGAGGCTGTGCTCTCCTGGCTCTCGAATATCCGCTCTCCCCGGCTGTGACCGATCAAACGGTCCGGCTCTCTGCCTGGCGATTGACCGGTTCGTGCTAGGACGGGATGCCCCTCCCCGCCTGGCAGCTTTAACTCTTGAAGGATTCCTTCTCTCCCTGCGTTGCCACCCCCGGGCCTCCTGTTGCCCTAGGAATGTTATTAAGGAGTTTAATAATAAATATACAGAATAATAAACTTAAAATGCGTTAAGAGGGTTGATTCCTTTTTCTCTCCCATATTCCTTTTTTGACAATGGAATGGCAGAGTCTTCTGTCCCTTGGCGATATTCTGTCCCTTGGCCTCAATATTAAATCCTGAAACCGAAAACTCTGCCGTTCTGTGGTCAAAACAGATATTGCAGCCACACAAAGGAATCGACCTTTTTAATCGGATTTTAAAGTTATCCTGTATATTTTTAAAGTATTATCAATTTTAATGGGTTAATGGGAGGCGCAAGCCTTGAAACAAGTTAAAGCCTATGATGCCTATTAATACTAATGATGTTTTAATAATAAAGGATAATCGCTCTTCACACAAAAATAACACAAAACCTACACAACTGACTCTTACATAAGGTGACCAGATTTTAACATTGGTAAAGCGGGACATCATTGACTGCCGGGGGGGTGTCTGTGTGTGTGTGTGAGTCTATGAAATAAATAAATTAGTTACCGAAATTATCTGAGACGTGTATATGTCGTGGAAGAGAACCAGCCGGTACTTTTCTCTCCGCTGGGTCAATGAATTTTGATCTTACTACGTGATTTATGCAATTAATATCAATATTGGGTTTAGAACCTGTTTTTTTCTTTTATATATTATTATTATTATTATTATTATTATTATTATTATTATTATTATTCTGCCCTTCTCCGAAGACTCAGAGAATTATTTAGTGAAAGGCACTGAATAAAGTGATAATTTTCTCTCGGTTGGGGTCAATGAATTTTGATGTTACTACGTGATTTATGCAATTAATATCATTATTGGGTTTGGGACCTGGTTTTTTCTTTTATATATCATAAGTAGGATGCAATAGAACAGGGGTAGGATTATTCAATCTATGATTAAGCAATTCTTAATTTAATATCTATAGAGACAGAAATAATTTAAGTGTGAGGTCTAAATAGAATATTTACCACTAGCTCTACTGATTTTAGGGAGGAAGACATCCAACAACAGCACTAAAAATGAAAAGGCACAAGAAATAACCTTTTCCCACAGCACTAAAAATGAAAAGGCACAAGAAATAACCTTTTCCCACAGCTCTCCACCGGCGATTCACACGCTCTGCAGGGGTCCTTCAGCTCCCACCGCCGGTCAATTGCAGAGACATCGGCCAAGCTGCTCCGGCGCTGCTCTTAAACGTCATCAACCAGCCTTCCTCACAGCTGAGAGGGAATGGAGAAGAGGGCGGGGTTTCCAAAGGGGGGGCAGGAAACTGACAGGAAGTGAGCAATGCTGCCAAAGGAAGTTGGTGAGGGATGCCAGGAGAAGAGCACACCTGAAGTCAGAGTTGGTAAGGGATGCCAGGAGAAGGGCACACAGGAAGTCGGCCATGCTTAGAAGGGCGATGCCAAAGGAAGTTGGCGGAGGATGCCAGAACAAGCGCACACACGAAGTCAGAGTTGGTCAGGGATGCCAGAAGAAGGACACACAGGAAGTCGGCCATGCTTAGAAGGGCGATGCCAAAGGAAGTTGGTGAGGGATGCCAGAAGGGCACAAAGGAACTGCGGGCTTCCCCCCCCCCTCTCGCTATCCCTATTTGAGCTTTAATGATAGAAAACTGCCGCCCTGTGGTCAAATTCGGTATTGCAGCCACAGAAAGAAATACACTTTTTCAATTGGATTTTATCGTTATTATCCTGTATCTTTATTATCAATACCATATTAATATTAACAGGCGATGATGCATTTTGCTAAGTCAAAGGAATTGAGAATAATCCTGCAAAAGCCTGAAACCCAGTTAAGAAGGGCTGTGATGGCCTGAATATGAATCATAAGTTTTTAATAAAGAAGTCGGCAGCCATGCAGACAATTATTATTGTTATTTGTAGTAGTAGTAGTAGTAGTAGTATTACTACTACTATTATTATTATTATTATCATCATCATCATTATTTATTATTATTATTATTATTTGATCGAAATATTTAAATATGTGAAAGGGTTAAATAAGATTCAGGAGGGAAGTGTTTTTAATAGGAAAGTGAACACAAGAACAAGGGGGCACAATCTGTGGTCAGTTGGGGGAAAGATCAGAAACCACGTGAGAAAATATGATTTGTCTGAAAGAGTAGTAGATGCTTGGAACAAACTTCTAGCAGACGTGGTTGGTCAATCCACAGTCACTGAATTTAAACATGCCTGGGATAAAGATAGATCCATCCTAAGATATAATACAGGAAATAGTATAAGGGCAGACTAGATGGACCATGGGGTCTTTTTCTGCCGTCAATCTTCTATGTTTCTAGGTTTCTATAATGTAAGAAAAGCTGTGAAAGAAAAATTGATATGCTTGTATCATTGTTCTTCAGAGGATGATTTAGCAGACATGATGACCAAACCCAGGTCCCAGGGGAAGAGCCTTCTCTGTGGCGGCACCGGCTCTCTGGAACCAACTCCCCCCGGAGATCAGAACTGCGCCTACTCTTCCTGCCTTCCGTAAACTCCTCAAAACCCACCTTTGCCGTCAGGCATGGGGAAATTAAACATCTCCCCCTGGGCACGTTTAATTTATATACATGGTATGCTTGTGTGTGTGTCTGTTAGTATATGGGGTTTTTTAAATCTTTAAATATTTTAATTAATTGGATTATTTATGATTTGTTTTCACTTGTTGTGAGCCGCCCCGAGTCTTCGGAGAGGGGCGGCATACAAATCCAAATAATTAATAAATAAATAAATAAGTAAGTAAGTAAGTAAGTAAACCATTTGGGTGATATCAATTATTTAAAAAATTGAAAACTAATTGGTCTGATTGTCTCTCCAGTCGTTAAAGGAGGAGGAGGAGGGTCAAGATACATTCCTGACTGGGAGCGCCAATCACTGTCTGGTGGCTCAGTCTGCCAATCAAGGTAGAAAGTTGACTGAGCATGTGCAGAGTGAAGGGGGAGAAGGGCTTTAGGGTTTAGCCTGTGTCCTCCACCATTCTTGCTGCCCTTGGTGTCTCCTGTGACCCTGCGGTCTTGAAGAAATACATGGGACTGTGAATCTTTACTAGGAACATCTAAAGTTTTTTTAAACCTCCGCGACCTGCAGCCCCTCGTTTGTGAAGCTCCGGATTTCTGCGCACACGCTGACATTGGGGCTGGGCGTGACAAGGAATGGCTGGGAGGGGAGGGTCCTGGCATTGGCCACACCCATCCAACCCCATGACCGTGAAGCCCCTCCCACCCATTCACATGACTGCCAAGCCACTCCCACCAGTCAAACTACTCCCACCGTGGGAGTCCCTATGGCTGTCAAGCCACTCCCACAAAATTAAGCCACAGGACGGGAGTGAAAGATTTTGGGACCCACCGCTGTGAGAAGGGGACTAGAGGGGGCTGGAGGCAACCTATCCTGCCCATTGTGCTTGGTGAGCACAAGACTGGAACCAAAACAGCCTCTCAGGACTCTTGGCCTCCACATGGCAACTGCCCTGGAGAAAACAGAACAGCTTCTCCAAAAGGTTAAGCGTGGGAGAACCTGTTTCCTCCTGTGCAAATCCTTCTGAATAGTTTTATCTTTGGGCTTCCTTAGCTGCAATGCCAACCTGAGCCACAGGAGGGCGAGGGTTAGTTGCCCTTTGCATAGCTGGTATTTCCATATGGAAGATGGTACTTCCCTAAAGTTCACCATTCACTCTTCCTAAACGGAAGCACAGGGGGCATCGTTCCCTCTAAGCTGAGCAGTGAGCAATTGCTCACTTAAAAATCATCATCAACTCAGAGTTTTCCAAACCTGCCCAGAAGCCGAGAGGGAAAGAGTGAGAGGGAAGGAGAGAGAGAGGAAGAGAGGAAGAGAGAGAAACAGATAGAAAAAAGAGAGGGAGGAAAAGAGAAAGAAAAAGAATGGGAGTAAGGAAGAGAGAAAGAAAATCAAAATCTAGTTTGAAACTAGCTCAACTATTTAAGTGGCATTTTGATATTGACAGAGTTGCCCTATTATGAGCTCACTGTTATAGACACACAGTACAGGATTTTATTTTGAAATTCTCTCAGGCAAAACAGGGTGGGTTTTTTGTTTGTTTGTTTGTTTGTTTGTTTGTTTATTTATTATTTCTGTGCCGCCCAGTCCCAAAGGGACTGCCGCTCAGACACTATATTTTTCCGCCCACCCCCCCAAAAAATTAGAGGGAACACTGACAGGGGGGTCTTTGTTTCTGTTGAAAATGGAACGCCGGTAATTGGTCGAAGCAACTTAGAAATTAATTCGCCTGAATTATTCTATTTGCCTTGGTTATCTAAAGGCTGCCAATCACATTTCTCCTGCCCAGCAGCCCAGTTTCCCCCCCACTTTGGTTGCTTCAATTTATCTTAAGTGATCAGACTGAAAGTGCCCTCTGTCCATTCTCCGCTTCACCTTTGCATCAACCATGGTTCTTGGCAGGGGCGAGGCAGGTCAGCCGGCTGAATGTGCGCAGTGTTGTCAGATGTGGTCAATGAAACAAACAAGGAAGTTGGATAGCAATTTATTGACTTTTTCTGAATTTGAGATTGACCTTTGGGGAAATGTCAGATGCAAGGATCTTTATTTGTTTTGGATGATTTGGGGATGGGAAGCCAATTTTGTCATGGATTATGAATCTTTTAGCAATTTTCTCAGAACTGCACACAGGGGCAAGAGGCAGTTTGTGGCTGTGGTTAAGACACCAGGCTGGAAAATGAGAGGTGCGGAATTCTGGTATAATTTTTTTCATTTTTCTCCACCGTGAAATAAAACAATATATGGTTATAAACACAACAACAATGCTTAAAATCAATCATATACAAACTTTTATTTTCTCATTACTCACTCCATGGAGGCTCTTATCTCTCTTCCCGTATAAAAGTTTCTGTTAATTTTATACATTATTAGCAATTCTTAAAATTCTAAATTAATTCACCTTCTTACTACTAAAGGTTACAACAATGTAAAGAATAATAAAATCTCTTTTATCTAAATTTGATCTTATATCATATAGTTGATTAAAAATTCTTTCTCTATACAGTATATGTATCTTTAATAAAAGAAACTATTCATAATATGTAACCAACATCGTAAAATAAAGTTCTATATGTTTAAATCTAAACAATAAGTAATTTTTTTGTTATTTCTCATCTTTGCCATCTGGCTTGCAAAGCTTGAATCAAATTCACTTGTTTCTATTTTTACAAAATTAACCAATTACTAATACATACATAACGTATCTCTTAATTTTCTATCCAATCATAAAACTTGCCCTAAACTTTGTAATCATCAGAGTCTTGTTTATCTTTAAGTTTCAAAGTCAATCTACTCATCTCTGCACAATCCATAATTTTTCTCAAAACTTCCCTTTCCGTTGGTATCCTATTCAATTTCCAACATTGTGCATATACAATCCTAGCTGCAGTAATTATATGTATAATTAAATATGTCTCTTCTTTATCAAAATTATCTGGTAAAATACCCAGATGCTGAATTCTAGTCCTGCCGTAGGCACAAAAAGTATAAGGAGGTAAGATCTGGAATGAATTCTATGTGATCTGGGTTTCTGCCTCCCCCTCCTTTCCGAATGGCTCTCGCATTCTCTAGAACAGGGGTCTTCATCGCTGGCTGGAGAAGTCCGGGAGTTGAAATTCATAACTCTTAAAGTTGCCAAGTTTGGGAACCCCTGCTCTAGAAAATAAAATGAACAATGTTTGAAACTTAATGTTTTGCCAGAAACCTTGATTTTGCTTGGTAGTCAGCAGGAAGGGGGGTTAAAACTCTTATGTGGGATGGAGCATTATGGGATGTTCACTTAGGCTGTGGAAGTAGCCAGGAACACCTTAGATGGTGGCCTTTGAGTAAGGGATTATTTTGTGAGTGGCCGTTTCAGTCACGAAGGCCCCTTTGGGACAAGGCTCAACGTGGGCTTTCAAAATTCCAAGTGAGATGTTTCTGTCCTGTCACTCGTCTACAGCTGCTCACTTCTAGGATGGGGGTGGATCCAATGACCTGCTTGTTTGGAGCCCATTGATATGTGGGTCTTGTTTTGAGGTTCTTGGAAAATCCTTGGTCAAGAACATAAGAACCTCAGAAGAGCCCTGCTGAATCAGGCCAGAGCCCATGGAGTCCTGCATTCTGTGTCACCCAGTGGCCCCCCAATTCTCCATGGGGATCTTGAACAGAAGGAGAAGGCAAGACCCTCCCTTTTCCTTGACCCCCAACAAGTGGTACTCAAGGGAACCCTGCCTGCCTCAACCCACATAGAGTGGGCGCATGGACATCCCTTTCAATAACCACCGATATGCTTGGCATCCATGAATCTGTCTAATCTTGCCTTGAAGCTATCAAGGCTGACAGCTGTCACGACCTCTTCTGGAAGGGAATCCCATCAACCAAGGACCCTATGGGGGAAAAATATTTGTCCTCACTTTCTGACCTGTGAGCTTTAGGGAGGGGCCCCTCGTCCTAGTATTGTGCGATAGAGAAAATGATTTTTTTCTATCCCATGCAGGATTTTATACCCTTCGGTCAAGTCCCCCTTTCAACGCCATCTTTCAAGGCTGAAGAGACCAAGGCCTTGCAACCTGGTTTCCTAAGGGAGGGGGCTCCATTTCCTTGGTCATCCTTGTGGCCCTTTTTTGCACCTTTCCCAGTTCCATCCTATCCTCCTTGAGGTGCGGTGGCCAGAACTGTACGCAGGACTCCGAGTGTGGTCTCACCATTGATTTGTACAGAGGCAACACAACACTTACTGACTTATTTTCGATTCCCTTCCTAATCAGGCCAAGCATGGAATTTGCTTTTTTGTCAAGCCACTCCCACCTGGTCACATGGCTGGCAAGCCACTCCTACTTGGTCACATGACCACCAAGCAACACCCACGCCCGAAGTGGTTGCAAAGGTTTTGGCGGCCCTTCACTGGACATAATAATCAAGAGTTATGGGAGAAATAAGAAGGGACAAAATCAACACAGTATCAGCACCTGACAGAGAAACCAACCCAACCCCAAATCTTTCCTGAAAGGCGCCAAGATAAATGTCCTCAGCTGCAGAAGCTGTTAGACAAAGCCGGACTCTCGACATCCAAGAGACGTCTCTTCGTTGGGAGTGTCTGAGCAGAGACTGGACGGGCATCTGTCGGGCCTGACAGGAGCTGCACTGAGCAGGCCGTGACCTCCCTGGCCAGCAATTTTCTCAGAAATATCCCAAGACGTCCACACCGGAACCGGCTAAGCTAAAGGCCTGGCTTGATTTTTCCCTGCTAACCCAAGAGGCATACTTACGGGACCGCCTTCTGCTGCACGAATCCCAGCGGCCAATCAGGTCCCACAGAGTCGGCCTTCTCCGGGTCCCATCGACTAAACAATGCCGTCTGGCGGGACCTAGGGGAAGAGCCTTCTCTGTGGCGGCCCCAGCCCTCTGGAATCAACTTTCCCCGGAGATTCAAAGTTGCCCCCACCCTCCCCGACTTCCGCAAGATGCTAAAGACTCAACTATGCTGCCATCCTGACTATAGCACTTGGGAATGGTATGACTGTGTAGCATTGATTGTTTTTAATATTAAGGGGTTTTAATTCTACTTTTATTCATTGGATTTGCATCATTGTTTACTGTACTTATTGTTGTTGTGAGCCGCCCTGAGTCAATTATTATGATTATGATTATTATCATTTCAATTCATAGAATGGGGCATTGTTCCTGTCTGTACACTGGACTTTTTAAAAGAATAATAATAATCCCTCCGCAATAGAATAGATACTTACCCCCACTCTGTCCAAGACCCTGGAGGACTCATCTCCAATGACCTAAGTCCTAGAGCCCCTGCAACGACATTGCCATAAAGGCTTTAAGAGTGGTCAACCTGATCCTTCGCAGCTTCTTCTCTGGTCATTTGGAACTGCTAACCAGAGCTTACAAAACATCTAATACAGCTCACCTGTATGGAACCCACATTGCATATCTGACATCAACACAATCGAGAGAGTCCAGAAATGTTTCACTAGAAGAGTCCTTCACTCCTCTTCTCACAACTAAATACAGTCTCTTACTCCGTCAGACTTGAAATTCTTCAATTAGACAACTTACAAGTCCGTCTCATCTCCGTTCCGATTTAACATTAATTCATAAAATCATATATCAAAAGGTCCTACCTGTTAGTAACTACTTCACCTTGAACCACAACAACACACGAGCATTTTTATTTATTTATTTATTTTGTCCAATACACAATACATATTGAAGAGAATAGACATTTAGTAATATATATAAAGAAAAGGAAAGAAGAAAAGATATAAAAATAGAGGAGGAGATATTTGAAAGGAAGAAAAAATTAAATGAGATATAGGGGAGCCTATAGGACAGGGGACGGAAGGCAAACTGGTGCGCTTACCCTTAGGAACCTGAAGAGGTCAATCGTGGATAGTCTAAGGGGAAAATGTTGGGGGTTAGGGGTTGACACTACAGAGTCCGGTAATGGGTTCCACGCTTCGATAACTCAATTGCTGAAGTCATATTTTTTACAGTCAAGTTTGGAGCGGTTAATATTAAGTTTGAATCTGTTGCGTGCTCTTGTGTTGTTGCGGTTGAAGCTGAAGTAGTCTTTGGCAGGCAGGACATGGCAGCATAGGATCTTGTGGGCAATATTTAGATCGTGTTTTAGGCGACATAGTTCTAAGTTTTCTAAACCTAGGATTGTAAGTCTAGTTGTGTAGGGTCTTCTGTCTCGAGTGTAGGAGTCAAGGGCTCTTCTGGTGAAGTATCTTTGGACATTTTTGAGGGTGTTGATGTCCGAGATGTGGTATGGGTTCCAGACAGATGAGCTGTATTCAAGGATGGGTCTGGTGAAAGTTTTGTAGGCTCTGGTGAATAGTGTGAGATTGCCGGAGCAGAAGCTACGTACGATCAGGTTAACAACTCTAGAAGCCTTTTTGGCGATATTGTTGCAGTGGCCTTTGGCACTTAGGTCATTTGATATTAGTATTCCAAGGTCTTTTACTGAGTGTGGGTTGGCTGTGAGATTTTGTTTGTTCAGTTTATATATGAGGTTCGGATTCTTTTTGTCGATGTGGAGGGTAGAACATTTGTTGGTTGATATTTGAAGTTGCCAGATGTTAGACCAATCTGAGACAAAGTCAAGGTCTTTTGGGAGAGTAGATGTGTTATCTATTAGATAATAGATTTAAACTAAATGTCAATCACTCCAAACTTGACTGCAAAAAATACAACTTCAGCAATGGAATACGCATGGAATGCACTACCGGATTCTGTGGTTTCTACTCCGAACCCCAAAACCTTTAACCTTAGACCAGAGATCTCCAAACTTGGCCACTTGAAGAGTTGTGGACTTCAACTCCCAGAATTCTCCAGCCAGCTTTGCTGGCTGGAGGATTCTGGGAGTTGAAGTCCACAACTCTTAAAGTGGCCAAGTTTGGGGACCCTTGCCTTAGACTGTCTACAATTGACCTCTCGCCCTTTCTAAGAGGTCTGTAAGGGGCGTGCATAAGCGCACCACTGTGCCTACTGTTCTATTGTCTTCTATCATTATTTATCTCATGTTTTATTTATACAAATTACCATCCTATAATTGTTTGACAAATATAAATAAATCAAAATAAAATAAAATATCCTAAAAGATGCTTATGAGCGGTGTAAGGGGAAGAAGTGGAAAATAAAATGTGTGTCTCCCATTAGATCAAAGAGCTGCTCCAACACAACATGACTTGGCCATGAGAGTGGTTGGAAGACCTCGTTGCAAAGTCTCAGTCTATGAAATCGGAAGCGACCTCTGGGGAGAAGCAAAGGGCCAAAAATAATAGAAGAGGGAACAACAGGTCGTTCATGTCAACAAGGAGTGAAATTCTAAAATAACATAAATGTTTGCCAGCTTTTTAAAAAAGGAACATATTGATTTTTTAGGAACCGGTCTAAGCTACCAATAATGTGTAATACCAGGACAACCTTATAAAAACAATCTTTCCAGAAAAACATTAAACACGGTCATTTAACAGAGCCGCTTGCTTTCAGAAATCATTGGAAGAATTTAAAAAGTTGCCGGCCAAGGTGCCAAATGACCTCTAATTGCCCCCCACAAATCTTTGACTTCAGCTTTGAGAAAACAGGGAACAGGGGGGAAAAACCCTATGGGGTGAACTGCTTGTTCCAGGAAGGG
>NW_027248449.1:60000-75000 GCF_031021105.1 Erythrolamprus reginae
CCTGACGTGTGCGGGGCAGGGAAGACACAAGAGGGAGCCTCACCCAACAATTTCCCCGGCTGTGTTTCAGAGCCTGCACGGGAAAATCTACCACTTCCGGACCATCCTGCAGAAAGGCACCTGCCCTCCGGGAGAGAAATATCCAAGCCACAAGACCTGCCAGATTGTGCCTGGGTTGCCGGTGAGGAAAGGGGCTTTTTAAAATAAATGCCGGGTTTTTAGCACAGCTAAAATCTGGGTGGGCTGGAGGTAGCCCAGTGGGGGGTGGGGAAGAACAGTGGGCTTTGGTGACCTCCGGCCAATGCAACCTGGCCTCTGTTATTGTCCTGAGCAGAAAGGTGAGTGGGGCTCCCCCCCCTCGATGGTCCACTGAGCCCCCCTCTGCCCCTGAGAGTTTTCAGCCGAGCCGAGCGGGCCGAGGCCCCTGAGTGGTTTCTTCCCTATGTCCAGAGGGATCGAACTCCTCTTTGAAGGTCCGCGTTGCCTTCCCTAGAGGAGGAAAGGGGTGTGTGTCCGATGCAAGCCCCCCCTGACTTCCCTCCCCCATACTGCCCCTGAAGCCCTCTACCTGGCACATGCCACCAGCCCTTTATCCGCCTCGGCAGTGGTGGCCCCACCACTGGCACCAAGATGAGAGATGGCTCAGCCAACTGCCCATGAAATGCCCAGCAACAGACATGTAATGGAAACGCAGGAAAGGAGGGGTGGGGGTGGGGGTGGGTGGGTGTCAAGATTTTGGAAAATGTAAGGGACCAACCTCCACCAGGTCTGGCCTCTTTTAATTCCTTTTGTGCCTGTAGAAATATCTGTGCTTCTTGGAGATGGCAACGCTCCCTGCGTTCAACATCCAGAAAGTGAGAGTGAAAAGTTGTGAGGAGTATCGGGAGACCCCAAGACCCCCTGTGGCCGCGCCTGGAGAAGAGCCCGAGAAGGAAGAGGAGAAAGAAGAGGGCACCCCCTACGTCTGAAGGGAGACGCTTCCTGCCCCCCACCCATGGGGTGGAAATTCTGTAACCAACAGTGGAGAGATCCTAAACCTCACCAGTGGCAAAACCCTGTTCTCGGTTCTTATTCGTGCTTCGCTTGTGAGAAAGGGGGAAAATTGGGGTGGTGGGGAGAAGGATGTGAGAACACTGCAAGGAGGGAGCAGAGCTGCCATTTGACCCCTTTGCGTCCGGTGGAAAGAGAGGGGGGAGGGGGGGAGAGGGCGCTGATTGGGGCCTCCAGGGCCACATGAGTCACGTCCCGGAAGACTGAAGGAACCAGCAGAGGTGACCATAGGACAGTGGTGGTGAACCTATGGCACGGAAGGCACACGGAGCCATTACACTAGCTCAGCTCCAATATGTGTGTGTGTGTGTCTGTCGGCAGGCTGGTTTTTGGCTCACACAGAGCTCCTGGGAGGGTGTTTCTGGCTTCCCCAGAGCCTCCAGGGGGGGGGAGTGGGCATTTTGACCCTCCCCCAGCTCCAGGGAAGCAAAACACGAGCCCACTGGGCCCACCAGAAGTTGGGAAAGAGGCCGTTTCTGGCCTCCAGGGGGGGGAGCTGTTTTCACCCCCCTCAAGCACTGAATTATGGGTGTGAGCACTCGTGTTCTTTCAGCCCCCGAGGAACAGAAGGTTTGCCATCCCTGTCCTTGAGAAGTCCTGCTCATCTTCAGAAACCAGCAGGAGACAACGAAGGACAGACCCCTGTCCTGTACAGTTTATTTATCTGCAGCCATGTTCGACAGCTTCATTAGCATTGGTCAGAATAAACCAGCACGGGTGGGTTGCAGACCGCTCACCTTACCTCTTTTTCCCTGCAACGAAGACCCCAGCTTAAAAGATCTCCTGCGCTCCTTAAAATGGGGGAAGGGGATTGGAGCTTGCAGAGGACTCTGTCCATTACACTTAGAACATAAGGACATAAGAAGAGCCCTGCTGGACCAGGCCAAAGCCCATGGAGCCCAGCATTCAGCCACCACGAGTCTTTGGAGAGGGGCAGCATACAAATCTAGTAATTATTATTAATGATTCTGTGTCCCACAGTGGCCCCCGAATTGTCCCTGGGGATCTTGAGCAGAAGGAGAAGGCAAGACCCTCCCTTTCCTTTGACCCCCAACCACTGGGACTCCAGGGGACCCTGCCTGCTTCAACCCACATAGAGGCATAGGCACATGGACATCGGTTTCAATCACCACCTATGATGCACTCGGCATCCCTGAATCTGTCTCATCCTGCCTTGAAGCTCTCCAGGCTGACAGCTGTCACAACCTCTTCTGGAAGGGAATCCCATCAACCCTCAAGGACCCTCGATTTGTGCTCACTTTCTCACCTATGACCTTTAGGGAGTGGCCCCCTCTTCCTGGTATTATGGGATGGAGAAAAGGATTTTTCTCCATCCACCTTTTCTACCCCATGCAGGAGTTTATACCCTTTGGTCAAATCCCCGTAAGCGCCACCGAAAGGCTCCTCTGGCAGCCCAGATGGCCGGGATTAAAGGGGGAAGGGCAGGAAACTGGCCGGGCCTTCGTGCTGCTCTCAAATTTCATGGGAAATTTTCCGGTCTTGGGTTTTTAAGTAGAAAATGGTTCTTGAGAAGAGGCAAAAAAAAAAGGTCTTGAACCCCCGGTTCTTCTCTGGGAAAGTTCTTAAGTAGAGGCCTTCTTAGGTAGAGGGGCCACTCCAGTTCAACACAGAGGGAGGGGGGCATCAAGGGACAGGCCACCAGCTGCCTTTTCTACTGGGTCTGTGGGCGTGGACTTGCTGGGGGATCACGTGACTGAGTGGGCATGGCCCCCTCAATGTCACTCACAGCAAGGTGCCGCCCCCATGCCACGTACCCAGAACTAGTGGTAGGGAAATCTGAATCCCACCATTGACATTCTTCCACATTGTTTTCCCACTGGGAGGGGGTGGTGGTTAAGAGATGCCCTGTCCATCACATCCTTCTGACCCAAGGGAGCGTTTGCCCACACTCCTCCCTTCAGGTTTTCCCTTCCGCTGTCAGTCCTCCTCCTCTTCCTCCGTTTCACTCTACTTCGCCCAACGACACTTTCTGATGGGCAACGCTCGAGATTCCTAGAAACTTCCAAGAAACTTAAACACAGAAACATAGAAGATTGAGGGCAGAAAAAGACCTCATGGTCCATCTCGTCTGCCTTTATACTATTTCCTGTATTTTGTCTTAGGATGGATATATGTTTATCCCAGGCATGGAAGTTTGTTCCAAGCATCTACCACTCTTTCAGTGAAATAATATTTTCTCATCTTAGAAACATAGAAGATTGAGGGCAGAAAAAGACCCCATGGTCCATCTCGTCTGCCCTTATACTATTTCCTGTATTTTGTCTTAGGATGGATCTGTGTTTATCCCAGGTGTGTTTACATTCAGTGACTGTGGATTGACCAACCACGTCTGCTGGGAGTTTGCTCCAAGTATCTACGACTCTTTCAGTCAAATAACATTTTCTCACGTTGCTTTTGATCTTTCCCCCAACTGACCTCAGATTGTGGCCCCCTTGTTCATGGGTTCACTTTCCTATTAAAAACACTTCCCTCCTGGACCTTATTTAACCCTTTAATATATTTAAATGCTTCGATCATGTCCCCCCTTTTCCTTCTGTCCTCCAGACTCTACAGATGGAGTCCATGGAGTCTTTCCTGGTCAGTTTCATGCTCAAGACCTTCCACCGTTCTTGTAGCCCGTCTTTGGACCCCTTCAATTTGGTCAATATCTTTTTGTAGGTGAGGTCTCCAGAACTGGACACAGCATTATTCCAAATGGGGTCTCACCACCAGCGCTCTATATAGTGGGATCCCAATCTCCCTCTTCCTGCTTGTGATACCTCTAGCTATGCAGCCAAGCATCCTACTTGCTTTCCCTACCGCCTGACTGCACTGTTCACCCATTTTGAGACTGTCAGAAATCACGACCCCTAAATCCTTCTCTTCTGAAGTTTTTGCTAACACAGAACTGACAATAAAAGACTCAGATGGAGGATTCCTTTTCCCCAAGTGCCTTATTTGACATTGGGAAACATTAAACTAAATTTCAGGCAAGACTGAGGATTGTGACCCTGACCTCTCTCTCTCCTGGGCAGTGGCCTTGTAATTTGAACAGTGGCTGGACAGATGCAGGTGAAGCCAGGACCTCATGCTCCGGTCCCCAAGACAAATCCCCTGTGTGGCCAATCACACTTGGCCAATAAAATTCTATTCTCTTTTACTCTATTTTCTATTCCCCATTTATATTAATATTGATTATTTGACTCCTATGACAATCACGGAGTGTTTTTTCCCTCCTGATTCTGGACAAATGTCTCTTTTTCTTTTTATGTCCACTGAGAGCAGCTGCACCAAAGACAAATCCCTTGGGTGTCCAGTCCCCCTTGGCCTATTCTATTCTATTCTATTCTACTCTACTCTATTTTCTATTCTATTTTCTATCCCATCCTAAATTCTATTCTAGATCTATTCCACCTCCACATTCCCCTCTGTCCTCCCTCTGAGACGTCTCACCCACGCAGGCCCTTGTGTGCAAGTGGGCCCAGGCCGAGTTAGCGGAGGGAAGGCGCGTGGAGAAGTAAGGGCACAGAGACACACAGAGCCATCGAGGGTTGCGTTGCATTTCACGTCTTTCAGGGGCTTCCACCAAAGGTTTCGCCCTCCCCTCGTTTCACCCCAGTGTCCATCCTTCCCCGGTTCTCAGGCCCAGCCCAGGTGATTGGTCCAATAATTGGCAACAGGAAACTTCATGATTGGGTTGTGCTGCCCCCTCTGGTGGTGGAAGGCGGGAGTGCAGCCCCCCTCCCAAGCAGCCCCGGAGTCGCCTTCCTTCCGCTCAGCTCGCGCTACATCACAAAGTGGCGGCCCAGGCGTTTAAATCTGGGCCCCTCCGACCTCCCTTGGTTTGGCAACAGGGACGGAAGGGCCGAAGGGGGCGAATGGAGGGAGGGAGGAAGCGGATGACGGGGCAAATATTACCCTCCAGAAAGGAGGGAGGGAGGCAGAGGTGGCGGCTGGAGGGGAGGAGACCCCCCCCTTCTACTGTCAGACCAGCTCGCAGCCTCCAGGAGAAGGGGGTGCGAGAGAGTTGAGGGGGGGGTTATGTGCCCATGGCCGCAGCCATTCCTTCTCCCTTGGGTCCTTTTGGCTCTGCCGGGAGGAAGAGGGCAGAACCCCGAGTGCCCACGTGGGTGGGGGGGTGGGGGGGTGAGCAACGAGTCCCCTGCCCTCCTGGAGCCCAGCCCTGCTCCTCCCTGAGAGGAGGGGAGGGGAGGGAAAGGGAGGCCCCGCCAGGAAGGCTTGGAGGACCCCTCAGAAGCAGCCGAGGGTCCCTGGGACAAGGGGGCTACTCAATCTCCAGGATCAGGTCGTCCCCTTCCAGGCTCATCTCAGGCTTGACGTAGATCTTCTGAACGGTGCCCGTGAGAGGCGAGTTGACCACCGTCTCCATCTTCATGGCGCTCAGGACGCAGAGCGGCTGACCCTTCTCCACCTGCCCGCCTTCCTTCACTTTGATGTCGATGACCTTCCCGGGCATGGGGGCCCCCACTTGGCCCTTGACGTCCTTCAGGGCCTTGGGGTGGAAGTGCATCTCCTGCAAGGCAAAGACCAAGGGGTGGGTGGGGGGCTTCCGTCCACTGCTTCCTGCCCAGGACAGGGCGCCAAGGGGCTGGGAGGGGAGGGGGGCAGAATAGTGGACCCTTTGGGGGCTGGTGGCATGAGCATTTGGCCTAAATATCATTTACGGGTGAAAGTTGCATTTAAGGGCCACTGGTTTTAAAGACGACAGGTACCGTATTTTCCGGAGTATAAGAGGCACCTGAGTTTTTGGGGAGGAAAACAGGGAACAGAATCTGCCCACCAGGGATCCGTCTGGCCAGCGTCCTTAGTCTGGTCATCCCCAGCACATTATTTTATCCCCTGGTTAAGGGCTTTAAAAAACATTCTTTGCAGAGAGGAACCATGGAAGGGCCTGCAAGTGGGTCAGAGCTGGGACCATCCTGAGTGGCTAGTTAGGGCTGGGGGTGGGGTGGGGGGGGGAGGGAAGCTACACTCAGAGCATGAGATGCACCCAAATAATCAAATAATTTCAGGGAGGAAAAAGTTGCGTCTTCTACACCAAAAAACCACAGCAACTGCAAAGCGAAATCCAGTCTTTCCCTCGGGCTGAATCCTCGGACACTCCTGGCCGCGTCCGGCTGCCTCTTCGCTTACCTTCATGGCCTTGGCGTCCTTGACCAGGATGGAGCGCAGCTGCCCGTTCAGCTCGAAGAAGACCTCCCTCTGGCCAGCCCGGTTGAGGTCCCCCCAGGGCCAAGGCCTTGATGTGCAGCGTCTTCCCACGTTCCAGCTCCACCTGCGAGGGGGGGGGGAGAGCGAGAGGAGTGGGTGGGTGGGTGGGGGCTCGTTTCCAGCCCCTCGATCCAAGGCAGCACCAACTGTATAGGGGAAGGGGTCGCACGAACCACATAGGGGTGGGTGAAAGCTAAGGGTGGGGGCACCACAGGAGAGCGAGCAGTGCAACCCCCCCCGGAGCAAGTCTGGGCTCCACCGATCCCCCAGTGGCGCCCCCCCCCAAGGAGGCCAGACCTGGACCAGCCCCCCTCCCCCCCCGCCTTCACCCCTGACCTGACCTCAAACTCCTCTGCGATCTTGGGCCCCTCCAGGAAGAGCCGTGTGTTGAGACACTCGACCGGCCCGAAGGAGGCCGTGAAGTCCTTGAAGTCGCTGAAGACCTTGGGGTACATGGCGGCCGAGAGGACGTCCTCCGGGGTGACCTCCTCGTGCTTCTCACACAGCTCCTGCTCCAGTTTCGTGAAGTCCAGAGGGGGCAGCGAGGCCCCGGGACGGCCCTCCACGCGGGGCAGGTCCTTCAGCACCTAGGAAAGCACCATGGGCTTTGGGGGGGTGGCCCTAGGGGAGCAGCCCCAGCCCAGGAAAGGCAAAGTCGACACCATCTCTTCCTCCTACGTCTGACCCGCCTGGACTGCCACTCAACTCCCCCAAAGCTGGAATCCAGGTGTTGGGAGGAGGGGCCGAGAGCATCTGAAGACCTCGGTTTGCTTAGGTTTCAACCGTTACTATGCTGTGTGTAAATAGGTTGAGTGTTGGAATACATAGGCTAATAATGTAAGTGTACGACTGTACCTTTAAGAGCCATGCGCTGGTTGGCCACAAGGGGGAGCCAACGCTCTTCCTCTTGGAGGAGTTTGCATTAGAACCAGCTCCCCCCCCCAGAGATCAGAATTGCCCCCCCCCCCTCCTCAAAACCCACCTCTGCCCTCAGGCACGGGGGAACTGAGATACTGCCTCCCCCTCTCAGGCCTCCTATACAATTGATGCAAGGTGTGTTTGTGTGTATGTTTGGTTTTATAATAGGGGTTTTAGTTAATTTCAATATTAGATTTGTTATATGCTGTGTGTGTGTATTGGCCAATATGTGGCTATAATACCTGGACATTCTGACACCAACCAGGCCAAAAGGCCCCCGTAGCATTTTTCCTCTCAAAGAATGGGACGATCCGCTGGGCAGCCCACCCCCCAAATGGAAAACCCAGACCCCTGATGCCCAACCCTGGGTATGAAGTTGAGAGCAGAAGGCTGCAGATTCACTTCGACCCCCACAATTTCTCTGGGCTCCCCGGGGGCAAGGCAGACCCCCCCCCGCTTCCTACCTTGGAGCGCAAGGGTTCCGGGAAGCCCCCGTGGGGGACCCCGATGTAGCCTTGCAGGAACTCCACCACGGACTGGGGGAAAGACAGCTCGTCCGCCTGGGCCTCCACGTCGTCCCGTGTCAGGTTGTTCTGGACCATGAACTGAGCCAGGTCGCCCACGATCTTCGAGGAGGGGGTCACCTGCACAGGGCAGCAAGGGGGGGGGGGAGAGGGCGCTGAGGGGAGCCGACAGCCCCTGAGGCACAAGGCCAGTGGAAGGGACCCCTCAGCGGGCAGGGAGCAGAGAATCAAATGGTCACAACGGCTATTGCGACCTTTTCCTGGGACACACGGTGTGGTCGGAGAGGTCTGGTGGTGGAGCTTTGGCAGGCAATGGCCTTGCGCGAGAGCCTCTTTCTCAGGAAATTCTGTCTGAGCCGCCTGTGGCCTTTGGGGACCTTTGGACCAGGACGCCGGAAGCCCGTGAGGAGGCCGGAAGCCCCCGCAAACCTCAGCCCGTGCTGCCGCTGGCTAAACACACAGGTGGGCAGCTGGGCTGGAAGGGAGAGGACGCGTGTTTGGCCCCCGGGGCTCTGAGCGCTAGCGGAGTCCAGCACAACTCTGCTACGGCACCTGGACAGGGAGCGAAGTCAGGCACGGACAGGTCACGCATATTGGTGCGGGATTTTGCTTCCTGTCCATGCGGAGTGGACAATTGCGCTGGACTCTGCTGGCGCTCAGAGCCGCGGAGGTGACCACCCGTCCCCGTCCAGCCTCACCCAGCCCCACCTGTGGCTAAACAGACAACTATGCATAACCTGGAAGTTTTCAGAGAATTTCTCGTCTGGCCTCAGTTTGTGAAAGTGCCCCCTGCCCCCCCGGGCGGAGGGAGGGTCGGGCTGGGCAGACTGACCTTGATGAGGTCCCCCAGCAGCTTGTTGGCCTGGACGTAGGCCTTCTTCACCTCCTTGAACTTGTGGCCCAGACCCATGCTGTGGGCCTGGAAGTGGAGGTTGGTGTACTGGCCGCCGGGGATCTCGTTCTCGTAGACGTCCGCGTTGCCGGACTTCATGGTGGCGGTGCAGTCGAAGGCCGCGTAGAGGCCCCTGGCCACCTCCCAGTACTCGCTGTAGTCAAAGACTTTCTCCATCTGGATGCCTGGGGGGGGGAATGGGGGGGATTCTGGCCACCAGCCCAGAATAGGGGCAGCCCTTCCCCGCCCCCCCATTCTGCTCGGACTGCTGTTGGTGGCCCCCCCTGGGTCCAGCTCCAGAGAGAGCCAACCAGCTGAGCCACGGAATAAACCACCTTTCAAGGCTGAACGTGGCCACATCCGAGTCAGCGTTGAGTCTTTGGAAACCCAGCCCAGCGACCACAACCTTCAGGACCCCCCCCCCCAATCACCCCTCACCCCTCACAGGAGCTGCAGGCCGCCTGCCCCCTTGCTCTCCCCCCTGCCACGGGGCGCCAGAGGCCAGAGTTCCCAGCCTGGCCAGAGCCTTGCCAGATTGGCCCAGCTGCAGAGCCCCGTCCTCCGTGGCCCTGGGGACCCCAGCCCAGCCCCCCCCCCCCGCTCTCTCTCTGCTCCGCCTGCCCCCCAGGGCGGTTGTGGGGGCGAAATGGGGGAGGGTCTCCGGTCGGATCCCCCAAGTGGAGCCCCATCCACCAAAGGTCCAGAAGACCCCCGGGCAGTTCAGCACACGGCCCCAAAGCTCCTCCAGGAAGAAACAACCTTTATTTGTTAGTTCGATTTCTAGGTCCCCCCCCCGCCCCCCCCCCCTTGAAAGTCAGGGCAGATCACAGGGGAAAAAGTGAGAAAGTCTAAAATCTAAACTAACCCCAATGGCTCATTTTAAAAACCTCACGTCTGTTCCCTTCCACACGGACTGTGTATTGGACTAAATAAACGAAATAAAATAAATAAAATACACAAGAAATCAATAAGGAGGAAAAAGAAGTGAAAACCAGTCAGAGAAGAAAAATGGGGAAATTTTCCCCAAAAAGAAACAGTTCGAAGACGGAAAGAAGCGAAGGAGCCAAATTCCGATGAGTTTTACACAAACAATCGATCGAAAGATTCGGAAGGAAAAACACCGTGCGAATAAAACTTCCAAAGGACAGAAAGATAATCAGAGAATTAATGCAGAATGGAAGGTTAGGTTTTCATTCATATTAATTATTGATTGGAAAAATGTTTTCTGTGTGTTAAACTGAAAAGTGATAGAAGATGATGTAGAGAGTAAAATATTGAAAAGAATTGGGAGCCATGTGGATTGTGAAGTGAAGCGGTCAAGAGGGGATTTAAAAGGCGTTTTGAGAAAGGAAACACATGGTAAATGGTTATTATAAAAAATAAGAAATTAAGGATGTGCGTTAATGCAGTGATTTTAAATATGTTTGAGAAGGAAATAAATTATACTAGTATTAGGAATTTTTGAAAAATGGTTCTTCATGTACGTAAAATTGAAATAAGATAAATTATGTTACAGGAAGCAAAATACTTCAGTAGATGAAACAAATTGAAATTTAGATTGGTTTTGATCATAAATTAAATTAAGATGTACTTGGGGGATTTAAAATGCCTTTTGAGACATGAAGAGTATGGTAAATAATTGAGGTTAATATAATAGAAATGAGAAATTAAGAGCTTAATAGGTGATAACAAGCCTGTATAAGAAAAAAATAAATAGTATAAGAAAAATAATAATATGGCTGAAATTGGAAATAAGAGGCATTATACTGTGTATAAGAAATGATGGAGAATTAGGCATTCGAACGACACTTTGTCCCATAAAAGATAAAGTTTGGTTTTACTTTCAAAAAAAAAAAGGGAACCCCTCCCCCTCCCGCAACTGACCTGTGTCGTGCTCGGTGCCGCGGGTACAGGCCACCATCGCCCCCATGCTGGGCTGGGAGGTCATGCCCGACATGGCGTCCACGGCGACGTCCACAATGTCCGCCCCGGCAGCAGCACAAGCCAGCATGGACGCCACGCCGGCCCCTGAGGTGTCGTGGGTGTGGACGTGGAGCGGGACGTCGGGGAAGTGCTCGCGCAGAGTGCCCACCAGCAGGGAAGAGGCCTGGGGCTTCAACACTCCGGCCATGTCCTGCGAGAGAGAGGAAAGGGGGGGGGGCAAGGCTGCAGGTGAGGGGGGCAGGGGGGGCCCACCAGCAGGGAGGAGGCCTGGGGCTTCAAGACTCCGGCCATGTCCTGCGAGAGAGAGGAAAGGAGGGGGGGCAAGGCTGCAGGTGAGGGGGGGGCAGGGGGGGCCCACCAGCAGGGAGGAGGCCTGGGGCTTCAAGACTCCGGCCATGTCCTGCGAGAGAGAGGAAAGGGGGGGGCAAGGCTGCAGGTGAGGGGGGGGCAGGGGGGGCCCACCAGCAGGGAGGAGGCCTGGGGCTTCAAGACTCTGGCCATGTCCTGCGAGAGAGAGGAAAGGGGGGGGGGCAAGGCTGCAGGTGAGGGGGGGCAGGGGGGGGCCCACCAGCAGGGAGGAGGCCTGGGGCTTCAAGACTCCGGCCATGTCCTGCGAGAGAGAGGAAAGGGGGGGGGCAAGGCTGCAGGTGAGGGGGGCAGGGGGGGCCCACCAGCAGGGAGGAGGCCTGGGGCTTCAAGACTCTGGCCATGTCCTGCGAGAGAGAGGAAAGGGGGGGGGCAAGGCTGCAGGTGAGGGGGGGCAGGGGGGGCCCACCAGCAGGGAGGAGGCCTGGGGCTTCAAGACTCCGGCCATGTCCTGCGAGAGAGAGGAAAGGAGGGGGGGCAAGGCTGCAGGTGAGGGGGGGCAGGGGGGGGCCCACCAGCAGGGAGGAGGCCTGGGGCTTCAAGACTCCGGCCATGTCCTGCGAGAGAGAGGAAAGGGGGGGGGCAAGGCTGCAGGTGAGGGGGGGGCAGGGGGGGCCCACCAGCAGGGAGGAGGCCTGGGGCTTCAAGACTCTGGCCATGTCCTGCGAGAGAGAGGAAAGGGGGGGGGCAAGGCTGCAGGTGAGGGGGGGCAGGGGGGGCCCACCAGCAGGGAGGAGGCCTGGGGCTTCAAGACTCCGGCCATGTCCTGCGAGAGAGAGGAAAGGAGGGGGGGCAAGGCTGCAGGTGAGGGGGGGCAGGGGGGGCCCACCAGCAGGGAGGAGGCCTGGGGCTTCAAGACTCTGGCCATGTCCTGCGAGAGAGAGGAAAGGGGGGGGGCAAGGCTGCAGGTGAGGGGGGGCAGGGGGGGGCCCACCAGCAGGGAGGAGGCCTGGGGCTTCAAGACTCCGGCCATGTCCTGCGAGAGAGAGGAAAGGGGGGGGGGCAAGGCTGCAGGTGAGGGGGGGCAGGGGGGGCCCACCAGCAGGGAGGAGGCCTGGGGCTTCAAGACTCTGGCCATGTCCTGCGAGAGAGAGGAAAGGGGGGGGCAAGGCTGCAGGTGAGGGGGGGCAGGGGGGGCCCACCAGCAGGGAGGAGGCCTGGGGCTTCAAGACTCCGGCCATGTCCTGCGAGAGAGAGGAAAGGGGGGGGGGGCAAGGCTGCAGGTGAGGGGGGGCAGGGGGGGCCCACCAGCAGGGAGGAGGCCTGGGGCTTCAAGACTCTGGCCATGTCCTGCGAGAGAGAGGAAAGGGGGGGGGGCAAGGCTGCAGGTGAGGGGGGGCAGGGGGGGCCCACCAGCAGGGAGGAGGCCTGGGGCTTCAAGACTCCGGCCATGTCCTGCGAGAGAGAGGAAAGGGGGGGGGGCAAGGCTGCAGGTGAGGGGGGGCAGGGGGGGCCCACCAGCAGGGAGGAGGCCTGGGGCTTCAAGACTCTGGCCATGTCCTGCGAGAGAGAGGAAAGGAGGGGGGGCAAGGCTGCAGGTGAGGGGGGGCAGGGGGGGGCCCACCAGCAGGGAGGAGGCCTGGGGCTTCAAGACTCTGGCCATGTCCTGCGAGAGAGAGGAAAGGGGGGGGGCAAGGCTGCAGGTGAGGGGGGGGGCAGGGGGGGCCCACCAGCAGGGAGGAGGCCTGGGGCTTCAAGACTCCGGCCATGTCCTGCGAGAGAGAGGAAAGGGGGGGGGGGCAAGGCTGCAGGTGAGGGGGGCAGGGGGGGGCCCACCAGCAGGGAGGAGGCCTGGGGCTTCAAGACTCTGGCCATGTCCTGCGAGAGAGAGGAAAGGGGGGGGGGCAAGGCTGCAGGTGAGGGGGGCAGGGGGGGCCCACCAGCAGGGAGGAGGCCTGGGGCTTCAAGACTCCGGCCATGTCCTGCGAGAGAGAGGAAAGGAGGGGGGGCAAGGCTGCAGGTGAGGGGGGGCAGGGGGGGCCCACCAGCAGGGAGGAGGCCTGGGGCTTCAAGACTCCGGCCATGTCCTGCGAGAGAGAGGAAAGGGGGGGGGCAAGGCTGCAGGTGAGGGGGGGGCAGGGGGGGCCCACCAGCAGGGAGGAGGCCTGGGGCTTCAAGACTCTGGCCATGTCCTGCGAGAGAGAGGAAAGGGGGGGGGCAAGGCTGCAGGTGAGGGGGGGCAGGGGGGGCCCACCAGCAGGGAGGAGGCCTGGGGCTTCAAGACTCCGGCCATGTCCTGCGAGAGAGAGGAAAGGAGGGGGGGGCAAGGCTGCAGGTGAGGGGGGGCAGGGGGGGCCCACCAGCAGGGAGGAGGCCTGGGGCTTCAAGACTCTGGCCATGTCCTGCGAGAGAGAGGAAAGGGGGGGGGCAAGGCTGCAGGGTGAGGGGGGGCAGGGGGGGCCCACCAGCAGGGAGGAGGCCTGGGGCTTCAAGACTCCGGCCATGTCCTGCGAGAGAGAGGAAAGGGGGGGGGGGCAAGGCTGCAGGTGAGGGGGGGGGCAGGGGGGGGCCCACCAGCAGGGAGGAGGCCTGGGGCTTCAAGACTCTGGCCATGTCCTGCGAGAGAGAGGAAAGGGGGGGGCAAGGCTGCAGGTGAGGGGGGGCAGGGGGGGCCCACCAGCAGGGAGGAGGCCTGGGGCTTCAAGACTCCGGCCATGTCCTGCGAGAGAGAGGAAAGGGGGGGGGGCAAGGCTGCAGGTGAGGGGGGGGCAGGGGGGGCCCACCAGCAGGGAGGAGGCCTGGGGCTTCAAGACTCCGGCCATGTCCTGCGAGAGAGAGGAAAGGGGGGGGGGGCAAGGCTGCAGGTGAGGGGGGGCAGGGGGGGGCCCACCAGCAGGGAGGAGGCCTGGGGCTTCAAGACTCCGGCCATGTCCTGCGAGAGAGAGGAAAGGGGGGGGGGCAAGGCTGCAGGTGAGGGGGGGCAGGGGGGGCCCACCAGCAGGGAGGAGGCCTGGGGCTTCAAGACTCCGGCCATGTCCCTGCGAGAGAGAGGAAAGGGGGGGGGGGGCAAGGCTGCAGGTGAGGGGGGGGCAGGGGGGGGCCCACCAGCAGGGAGGAGGCCTGGGGCTTCAAGACTCCGGCCATGTCCTGCGAGAGAGAGAAGGGGGGGGGGCAAGGCTGCAGGTGAGGAGGGGGGGCGGGGAGGGGGCGCCACGGTCAAGGGGGGAGGGCCTGGGCTCCCTCGGATTCTCTCGTTTCAGCCGCAGAAAATCCTCCCGGCCGGAATGCCACCAGGAAGAAGGGGAAAGGTGGTGGTGGGGGGTTGTCTCCCCAAGGGGCAGAGGGGGGGAATGGGGGGCGTGCAGGCAAAGCTCTCCCCCCCCCCTCCGTCCGTCCGTCCCTCCCTCCCTCCCTCCCCCCGTGCCTACCTGATGGCCATAAAGATGTGAGTGCCAGCTTTGACCAGCTCCTCCGCGAGGCTCACATAGTAGTCCAGGGAGTACTTGGTGCGGCTGGGGTCGGCCACGTCCCCCGTGTAGGAGATGGCCGCCTCCACCACGCCCCCGGCCTGCCCAGCGGCCTCCATGCCCAGCAGCATGTTCGGGAGGTAGTTGAGGGAGTCAAAGACGCGGAAGACGTCCATCCCGTTCTCCTTGGCCATCTCGCAAAACCTGCGGAGGGGACGGAGAGGGGCCCTGAGCAGGAGGACGCCCGGCCACCCCTGCTCCAGCCCCAGGCTCTGCTGCCCCGTGGCCTGGGAGGGAGGGGGGGAGGGGGGGGAGGGAGGGAGCGGGCAGCCAAAGCCGCAAGGGGACTGACCTCCCAGACGGGGCCAAAGGGAGGAGAAAGGATTAAAACAAGGAAGGGGAAAAGCTGAGATTCCGGAGCATAAAATGTACATCTGCCAAAATAAACCCTGACCAACCACGTCTGCTGGAAGTTTGTTCCAAGGATCTACTACTCTTTCAGTAAAATAACATTTTCTCACGTGGCTTCTGATCTTTCCCCCAACTGACCTCAGATTGTGGCTCCTTGTTCTTGTGTTGACTTTCCTATTAAAAACACTTAAACCCTCCTGGACCTTATTTAACCCTTTAACATATTTAAATGTTTCGATCATGTCCCCCCCTTTTC
>NW_027248449.1:82500-175000 GCF_031021105.1 Erythrolamprus reginae
TTCTCTCTCTCCTGCTCTCTCTCTCTTTCTTTCTTTCCTTCAGGCTCACAGTCTGATTAATTCTTTATGGCGATTATTTGCAGGCAACCTGCATTTATCTCAGACCTGAGTTTCTATCTTAGCTGTGAGCCCTGGGTTGCCAAGGTCCACCCAACACTCACGTGGGCAGCCCCATCTTGGCCCTGAGACCTCCTGCAGGGAGGGGCCCTGGGGACCCCCGCCGCTCCCTCTCACCTCCCCAGTTCTCGATGCTGAAGAGCCGGCTGAAGTTATGAGCCACGAAGGGGGCGATCTTCTTCAGGTCGTGGGTGCGCACGCGAGTGGCCAGCAGCGACTGGTGAGCGTCCCGGAAGGTTGTGTCCATTAAGAGCAGGCCCGGGTGCTGGCGGATGGCCTTGGCGAAGCCCGTGGGGCCCTCACTGAGAAGGACATCCCGGAAGCCGGCGGGGGGCTGACCTGTGGCAAGGAAAGGATTGAACTACAGTATAGGCAAAGCGGCTATTTATTTATTTACTTACTTACTTACTTATTTTATTTATTTATTTATTTTTACTGGACTTGTATGCCGCCCCTCTCTGTGGACTCGGGGCGGCTCACTACATATCAATAGGAAATACAATGTATAAATATATAAAAATCCAATTAACCTAAATTATTAGTTTATTTATTATTTTATTTCATTTATTTATTTAATTCGACTTCTTTGCTGCCCAATTCCGAAAGACTCAGGGCGGCTCACAACAATATAAAATTACAATCACGTCTCCTTTCCACATGTGGTGGGCCTGCCTGTTAATTAAGAAAATTTGGCATAAAACACAGAATTGGATGAAAGAAATAATTAATAAATTAAATTGGAAATGAAACTCAAAGTATTTTTACTTGGTATCTTTGACAAAGCCATGAAAAAAGAACAATACTGCAGAATAAGTATAGCACAGCTTTGGAAAAATGACAGAACTGGCAAACGATAGAAAACAGATTAAGAAAAAAATGTTGCAGATGTGGATAAATTGACACCGGAGCTGAAAGACCAGGAGGACACAAGATTTCACCAGGTGTGGAAGGAATTCTATATGTGGTTGAACCAAAGAGTGAATACAAAGATTGCTGCGTGAAAAGGAAATAAAGTTAAAACTTTTATTTAAGTTAAGAATAATAGTTTAAACTCGAACCTTATTGCTATTTGACTAGATGCATATTCGCACGTTGAAAGTTTGTAATTAAGTAAATTGGTTTTACTTTAAACCGAATAATATACCACAGGTAACATCACCGTATAAGAGAACCGGATAAGGCTGTTGGGGAGAGAGGGGGTTATGTAAAGTCTTGTGTGTGTATTGTTGCATATATGTCATATATAGGGGGGTGGACACAAAAATGGAAACCCCTTGCAGCTCTTCCGTGGAATCCAGATGTGTGAAGCTCCCTCCGAACAGTTTTTGTGGGTTCTGTCCGTGTCTATTGAGCTCTGCAGGGATTTTAGGAGCTGTGGTCTTGTGATCCGCTCTAACCATTCGCTTTAGAGTCTGAGCGGTCTCTCTCAGACGACTTCGACTTCCGACCAGGCCTGTGCTTGGCTGAGGACGTTTCCGCTTCTCTTTCAAAAGCAGCCGTGACTTTTGAGATGTGGCCTCTTGAAACGCCAAACGTTCGCGCACTTTCTGTGACACGAGCGCCTGCCATTCGAGCACCAACAAGTCTGAGGGCTCTGCCATTTCTACAAGAGCTGCAAGGGGTTTCCATTTTTTGGTCCAACCCCCTGTATAAGGCAGCTAGAAAACAATCTACTACAGATAAAATATGGATAGAAACCTAGAAGATTGACAGCAGAAAAAGACCTCATGGTCCATCTCGTCTGCCCTTATACTATTTTCTGTATTTTATCTTAGGATGGATCTATGTTTATCCCAGGCATGTTTACATTCAGTTACTGTGGATTTATCAACCACGTCTGCTGGAAGTTTGTTCCAAGGATCTACCACTCTTTCAGTCAAATCATATTTTCTCACGTTGCTTTTGATCTTTCCCCCAACTCACCTCAGATTGTGCCCCCTTGTTCTTGTGTTCACTTTCCTATTAAAAACACTTCCCTCCTGGACTTTATTTAACCCTTTAATATATTTAAATGTTTCGATCATGTCCCCCCTTTTCCTTCTGTCCTCCAGACTCTACAGATGGAGTCCATGAAGTCTTTCCTGGTCAGTTTTATGGCTTAAGACCTTCCACCATTCTTGTAGCCCGTCTTTGGACCCGTTCTATTTCATCCATCTCTTTTTGTAGGTGAGGTCTCCAGAATTGAACACAGTATTATTCCAAATGGGGTCTCATACAGCAGGATCACAATCTCCTCTTCCCGCTTGTTATACCTCTAGCTGTGCAGCCAAGCCTTCGACTCGCTTTCCCTACCGCCCGACCACACTGCTCACCCATTTTGAGACTGTCAGAAATCACGACCCCTAAATCCTTCTCTCCTGAAGTTTTTGCTAACACAGAACTGCCAATACAATACTCAGATGGAGGATTCCTTTTCCCCAAGTGCATCATTTGACATTGGGAAACATTCAACTGCAGTTTCCATTGCTTTGACCACTTATCTAGTAAAGCTAAATCCTTTGCCATATGACAGACGAATGGATTATTACTTCATTTTGATGAGGTTTCACTGATGGATTTTTAGACGCTGGCATCTCTGTTTGGTTGGTGTTTTCTCCATGCTGGGGGCTTCCCAGAGCCACTGTGGCAAGATGGACAACTCTTACCAATCAAATCAACCTAAAGATTATTGTGTGTGGTTGGGATTGTGTTGCTGTATTCAAAGCCTGTTTTTTAACCCTATTCCTGTGCGTCGGAATGGAGGCTGCAGAGAGACAGTTTATGGGTAGTTTATGAATCCTCCCAGATTAACCCTCCAGGGCAGCAGCCGTTTCCTGAAGGCCGGTGGCCAGCAGAGAGGAACGTCCAGCCGACTGTTTTCTTGGCTGAAGCCCGTTGGCTTGGCGGAGGCTGCCACGATTCTTTGGGAAAACGAGGCGGCTCCCGGGAGCAACTCACCCAAGGGCACCGGAGGGACCACGGGGTCAATGGGCGAAGGTTGGGCTTTCACCGGGATGGGCGTGGTGGGGCCATTCACCATGACGTGTCCTGGAAAGGAAGAGGAAGAGGAGAAGTCAACGGCCGCTCGAAAGCACCAGAGAAACGCTTTGCCCGGCCCCTGACTTGGGTCCCGCTCTTCCGTTTGTAAGAAGCAACCCTGAGGTCAGGGGTGGGCAGCAGGAAGTGAAGCTGTGTGCCCAGCTCCGGATGACCGGTGGCCGTCCCTTCCTGGAATACCGGTCTCGGCTCAGCTCCCTCTTTTTTCTCCCACTGCTGCTGCTTCTGCGTCTGCGCTCCTTGCTTTTTTCCTCTTTCCTCCTTCCTGACCTCGGACGAGCTTCCCTCTCTGCTGCCCGGCTCCCCTCCAGCCTCACGCGGTGTTGGTAATGACCTCTAAAGCCCTACACGGCATCGGACCAGAATATCTCTGGGACCGCCTTCTGCTGCACGAATCCCAGCGACCGATGAGGTCCCACAGAGTCGGCCTTCTCCGGGTTCCGTTGACTAAGCAATGTCATCTGGCCGGACCCAGGGGAAGAGCCTGCTCTGTGGTGGCCCCGGCCCTCTGGAATCAACTCCCCCTGGAGATCAGAACCGCCCCCACCCTCCTTGCCTTTTGTAAGCTATTGAAGACCCACCATGGGGGAATTGAGATACCCCTGGGATTATATTGTTTATGTCTGGTATGATTCTGTTGCATGGTTTTAATAGTGGGTTTTTATATCTCTTTTAATACATTGGATTTGTCACGTTGCTGTTTTTGTTGTGAGCGGCTCCGAGTCTCCGGAGAGGGGCGGCACACAAATCTAATAAATAATAATAACAACAACAACAACAACAATAATAATAATTATTATTAATTAATCAATGATCAACCTACCCAGGTAGTGTAGCAGCTTCTGAGCCCTGTTCTGTCCAGGCCGCAGGTGGAAGAGGTCGGGGTTTTCATCAATGAACTGGGTGTCCACGGTGCCATGGAGGAACTGGTCGTTATTGAGGACGTTCTGCAGGAAGGGGATGTTGGTCTGGGAGGGGAGGGGAGAGCAGAGAGAGGGGGGGGCTGAGCAAAGGCACCACCACCACGGAGGCTCCGTCTCTGCTCTGCCCTCAACACCCCTGGGAGGCTCCTCCGGACTGGGCCCTGGCTCTTGGGCTTCGGCTGGATAAGAACGGAAGGACCTCGGAAGAAGAGCCCGGCTCACTGTCCACTTTAAGCCTCAATCGCCATCTATGATACACTCGGCATCCCTGAATCTGTCTCATCCTGCCTTGAAGCTCTCCAGGCTGACAGCTGTCACGACCTCCCCTGGAACCCATCAACCCTCAAGGACCCTCTGGGGGAAGAAGAAATATCCCCCTTTATTTGTCCTCAATTTCTGACCTATGACCTTTAGGGAGGGGCCCCTGGTCCTAGGGTTGTGGGGGAGAGAGAGGAGGACGGGGAGGGCGAAACACGAGCCCACTGGGCCCATCAGAAGTTGGGGAACAGGCCGAGGGGTGGGGCAGGGAAGATCTTTTCGCCCTCCCCAGGCAGTGGATTATGGGTGTGGGCACTTTCAGCACCGGAGGAAAAAAAGGTTCGTCACCACTGTCTTAATCCCATGCAGATTTAGAAACCTAGAAGATTGACAGGCAGAAAAAGAGCCGCTGGTCCCTCTCGTCTGCCCTTCTACTCTTTCCTGCATTTTATCTCAGGATGGATCTGTGTTTATCCCAGGCAGGTTTCAGTTCAGTTCCTGTGGATTTTCCAACCACGTCTGCTGGGAGTTTGTTCCAAGCATCTACAATTCTTTCAGTCAAATCATATTTTCTCCCGTTGCTTTTGATCTTTCCCCCCAAATAACTTCAGATTGTGTCCCCTTGTTCTTGGGTTCATTTTCCTATTACAAACACTTCCCTCCTGTGTTGTAATCATAGGTTCAAGTTTGTTCCAAGCATCTACAATTCTTTCAGTCAAATCATATTTTCTCCCGTTGCTTTTGATCTTTCCCTCCAACTCACTTCAGATTGTGTCCCCCTTGTTCTTGGGTTCACTTTCCTATTAAAAACACTTCCCTCCTCTGTTGTAATCATAGGTTCACGTTTGTTCCAAGCATCTACTACTCTATTTTCTCATGTTGCTTTTGATCTTTCCCCCAACTGACCTCAGATCGTGTCCCCTTGTTCTTGGGTTCATTTTCCTATTAAAAACACTTAAACCCTCCTGGACCTTATTTAACACTTTCAGGGAATCCCAGCGGCCGATCAGGTCCCACAGAGTTGGCCTTCTCCAGGTCTCGGCGACAAAACAATGTCATCTGGCGGGACCCAGGGGAAGAGCCTTCCCTGTGGTGGCCCCGACCCTCTGGAACCAGCTCCCCCTGGAGATCAGAACTGCCCCCACCCTCCTTGCCTTTTATAAGCTATTGAAGAACCACCCGTGTCGTCAGGCGTGGGGGAATTGACCCCCCCCCCCTTAACTACTTGTTGGATGTGTGGTTTGATTGGGTTGTGTGATTATTTTATTATAAGGGCTTTTTAAAAAAAATGTGTTTTAAATATTGGATTTTTATTTATTTTTAAATATTACTGCACCAAAGACAAATTCCTTGTGTGTCCAATCACACTTGGCCAATGAAGAATTCTGTCCTGTCCTGTTCTGTCCTGTCCTGTCCTGTCCTGTTGCCGTTTGTGTTCATTTTAGGGAACCCGGAGGCACAAATCCGCTTGTGCGTGACACAGGAAGATTGTGAGAGCCTCTACAGGGGTCCCAGGTTCCTCTTCCCTTGCTGCCCCCCCTCCCCCCTGCCCAAAGAGGGGCCAGAAGGGCTGGTCCAGGATGCCCCCCCCCTTAAGGGAAGCCTGCCTCCTAGCAACCATCACCCCGGGCAACAGGATGAAGGTAACTCGTCCGTCTCTCTCTCTCTCTCTCTCCTTCCGCAATTGTGACGGGGGGGGGGAGTCGGGGGGGGGGGAACCTCCCAAGTCAGAGATCTCAAAAGAGGGGGGGGCAGAAACGTAACGGTCGGCTGGTGCCCCAGATTCCTGGAAGGGGGGAGGATTTTCCCCTTGAGCCCCTGCTCCATCAGCCCCTCTGCCCCAGAAAGGGGGCTGGGAAGGAGGGAGGGTCTTTTCTTCGGCTCCCCCCCCCCTTTACCCAATCAGAGCTCAAGGAGGAGGATGTGGCCAGGCGGACAGGGCTGCCCCCCCATCCCCACCCTGGAAGGAGAGCAGCAGCCCAGCCTCCGTCCACTCAGCCCCCCCCCACCGTCACCCCCACCCCTCCAGCTGGAGCAGGAGCAGCAGGGCGGGAGGGGGGGCCAGGAGAGCCAGGGGCTCCTCCTCCTCCTCCCCCCTCCCCCTCCCACCGCCCCTCCTGCGCATCGGAGCAGCATCAGAGCGGCTCACGGAGACAAAGAGGGGCTGCAGGAGGGGAGGCTCCGCGGGCACCATTCCGGGAAGGCTGCTGCGGCTCCCCTGATTCCGGGGCCTGAAGGAGGGAGGGGGAGGGGGAAGGACCGAGGCCGGCCGAAGAGGGCAGGGGGGGCGGAAGGGCAGCCGCGGGGGCTCCGGAGGGGAAGAAGGCCGCCAGCGTCCAGAAGGGAGGAGACGGTGGTGGTGGTGGTGGGTTTTTCCCAGAGCTGAAAGAGAGCGACAGCCGCCTGGAATGGGCCTGGGCTGGAGGTCCAGAATTTAAGGACCAGCCCATCCCCCAGTCGAGACCCCATGGGATCCTCCGGCGGTCCTGAGGGCTGAAGTGGGACCCCAAGGAACCCCAAGGCCGGAGCAGGGCCTGGAAGCCGATCAGGACCGGATGGGCCAGGGGGGCCCAGAGTGACCACCAGTCTCCATCCGCACCGCGTTTCCCTTCCCTCCGGCCGGGGGGAGGGGAGCGAGGATGCCCTCCCGCCCGCAGCCTGGATGCTGCCTTCCGCCACCCCAAGGCTCCTCCGCCAAGGCAGCCGGGCGCCTCCCCATGGCGGCACCCCAAGACCCCGCTCGGGAGCCGCTGCGGAGGAGGCCCAGGGACAGGTGACTCGTGCTGCACTGCCACAGCTCATCTCTGGGGAGCCCAGAGGCCGAGGAGAAGGTAAAGGAGGAGAGCGGGGACTTTTTGGGGGGGGGGGAAGACCCCTGGGGGGGTGGGAGAGCAAGTGATCCTGAGAAGCTGTTTCTTCTCTCCACCCTCTGAAGTCCAGGAACTCCGGCAGCTGCCCAGTGGGTTCCGGGAGGACTCTCCGGATGGAAGCGGGCAGCTCAAGCCAACCAGGCTGGCCAAATCTGACCCCCAGGGAACCCATTGGCTCCTCGCCCAACGTCCCCCCAGGGAGAGGAATCCGGGGAGGGGATCAGAACCAACATACAGGAGGGCAGTGAATCTCTCAACATGCAGTAGAAGCCCCTGGACCAGTGGCTCTCGACCTGGGGGCCAGGATGGGTGTGTGTCGAATGACCATTTCACAGGGGTCACCTAAAAAGACCCTGGGGGAAAAGACAAATTTCCCACAGTGTTAGGAACTAAAGCTTCTATCCTGGCTCTTTGGAATATATATGTTTTACAATCTGACCAATTGTAAGGCGCTTACAGTGGGGGTTGTCCCTCTGACCTTCCTGCCAATCAGCTTCAAGCTCCGTTGGGACAATTGGCGCTAGGCTTATGGCTGGGGGTCACCACAACACGAGGAACCGTATTAAGGGGTCGCGGCATTAGAAAAGGCTGGGAACCACCGCAGCTAGAAGCACCAGGTTCTCCTCCACCAAGGGCCTTGTGGCCGTCCACCTTCCTCTTCCCGCTCAGGGTAATTGGCCGAGATTTTCTCCTGGCCTGTAATGTTGCATCTTGGGCCCAGAGGTTTTGGGGGGGGGGGGGGTCAAAAGAGCATTAAAATTCCTAACCTGAAGGATTTTTAAGTAAAAGTGTCAAAACTCTGTGCTGAAATAAGAGGAGAAAATATATGTACGATAACTCATAGACACATAGAAGATTGACGGCAGAAAGTGACATCCTGGTCCATCTCGTCTGCCCTTGTATTATTTCCTGTATTTTATCTTAGGGTGGATCGTTGTTTCTCCCAGGCAGGTTTACACTCAGTTCCTGTGGATTGACCAACCACGTCTGCTGGGAGTTTGTTCCAAGCATCTATGACTCTTTCGATCAAATCATATTTTCTCGCGTTGCTTCTGATCTTTCCCCCAACTCACCTCAGATTGTGTCCCCTTGTTCTTGTGCTCACTTTCCTATTAAAAACACTTAAACCCTCCTGGACCTTGTTTAACCCTTTCACATATTTAAATGCTTCGATCATGTCTCCCCTTTTCCCGTCTGTCCTCCAGACTCTACAGATGGAGTCCATGAAGTATTTCCTGGTCAGTTTGATGCTTAAGACCTTCCACCCTTTTTGTAGCCCATCTTTGGACCCGTCCAATTTGATCCATATCTTTACACTACAACTGTATACAGTGTGTATTGTTGAGACACAGTTTGTATCATTACAACTGTATATGGTTTATGAATCCTTCCGTTAACAGAAGCCCACACGGGGTTGTCACAGGTTACACAAAGGTCCAAGGCCCTTAAATTCCAGACAACCAATGATTCCAAAAGGTCTGGGCAGCCTCAAAGGTTGGGCCGAAATGAATGGGATGGAACTGGACAGCAGAAGTCCTGCACAAGGTTAGGAAAAAAGAAAGGATTTTTGTCCATCTTAATGGACTCCACCTGTCTAGTGACCGAGACGTTGAAATAGGTTGAAGGGTTAAATAAGGTCCAGGAGGGTTTAAGTGTTTTCAATAGGAAAGTGGACCCAAGAACAAGGGGGCCACAATCTGAGGTCACTTGGGGGAAAGATCAGAAGCCACGTGAGAAAATATGATTTGATGGAAAGAGCAGTAGAGGCTCCAGCTCAACCATGGAGGATTTATTGCTCTGGAATATTAAGTGACCGGACTGGGCCTTTTGCAAACAGCATCGTAACTTTGATGATTTGATGACCCGTTCTTTGCTCTCTCTCTCTCTCTCTCCCAGGGCCTGCCAAGGGGGCCACCATGGAAAGGCTGCTCCTGGTGCAGCTCCTGATGGTGGGGGGGGCCCTCGCGCAGGTGGAGTCCTGCCCCGTCCACTGCGTGTGCCAGAACCTCTCGGACTCGCTCAGCACCCTCTGCGCCAACAAGGGGCTCCTCTTCATCCCGGCCAACATCGACCGGCGGACGGTGGAGCTGCGCCTGGCCGACAACTTCATCCGTGGGGTGGAGGCCCCGGACTTTCTCAACATGACGGGCCTGGTGGACCTGACCCTCTCGCGGAACACCATCGACACCCTCCGGCCCTTCGCCTTCGGGGACCTGGAGAGCCTGCGCTCGCTCCACCTGGACAGCAACCGGCTGACGGAGATCCCGGAGGAGGCCCTGCGGGGGATGCTCAACCTCCAGCACCTCATCCTGAGCAACAACCAGCTGGTCAACATCTCCGGGGCCGCGTTCGACGACTTCCTCTCCACGCTGGAGGACCTGGACCTGTCCTACAACAACCTGCGCCGCGTCCCCTGGGAGGGCATCCAGGGCATGTTCTGCCTCCACACCCTCAACCTGGACCACAACCTGATCGACTTCATCCTGGAAGGGGCCTTTGACGAGCTCTACAAGCTCTCCCGGCTGGACATGACCTCCAACCGCCTCTCCACGCTGCCCCCCGACCCGCTCTTCGCCCGCTCCCAGATCGGGGCCGTCAGCCCCACGCCCTACACGGCCACCGTCGTGCTCAGCTTCGGGGGGAACCCGTTGCACTGCAACTGTGAGATGCTGTGGCTGCGGCGTCTGGCGCGAGAGGACGACATGGAGACCTGCGCGTCCCCCCCCCACATGGCCGGCCGGTACTTCTGGTCCGTGCCGGAGGAGGACTTCACCTGCGAGCCCCCCCTCATCACCCGGCACACCCACAAGCTCTGGGTCTTGGAGGGCCAGAGGGCCACCCTGAGGTGCAGGGCCCTGGGAGACCCCGAGCCGGTCATCCACTGGGTCTCCCCCGATGACAAAATCATGGCCAACTCCTCCAGGACCGTGTCCTTCCGCAACGGCACCCTCGACCTCTTGGTGACCACCATCCGCGATGACGGGGCCTACACCTGCATCGCCATCAATGCCGCCGGGGAGTCGACGGCCACCGTGGACCTGAAAATCATCCCCTTGCCTCACCGGGGGAACGGCAGCCTGACGGTGCCGCAGCCGGACCCGGGCTCCTCCGACATCGCCACCTCGGCCAAGAGCGCGGCCAACGCCACCCAGGAGGCTTCCGAGAAGAGGGTGGAGGTGCTGGGCGTGACGGCCACGTCCGCCCTGGTGCGCTGGCCGGCAGACAAATCGGCCTACATGGCCTGGATGTACCAGATCCAGTACAACTGCACCGCGGACGATGCCCTTGTTTACAGGTAAGGGGGCTGCGACGTGGGGACGGGAGCGGCTCCCAAGACGGAGGGACAGGCAGAGGGTCCTCCCTCCTGGAGAAGTCCTGGCCACGAAGGTCCCTGGCCGCTTCGGTGCCACTCAGGCTACAAACGGGCTGCTCCCTGATGAAGTCTCCGCTGCCCACTCAGTTGGAGGGCTCTCCCTCTGTGGTCAGCGTGGGGCTGCACAACGGCCACTTCCGCGTAGCCTTCTGTCCTGGGCCCTGTGCCCGTGAGACAGCTGGCTGTGCAGGGCGGGATTTGGGGCACACCAAGAGGTCCTGGCGTTGCTCCCCTGAAGCAGAGGGTCACCACCCAAGGAAACTGAGGCAGGCCTGGCCTCCACAGGGCAAAGGGCCGGGCCCTGCTCCTCTAGCGGGGAGGGAGGCCTCAAGCTAAGGGCTCAAGCACAGCAGGGGGTGTCAGGGGCTTCTCAGAGCAGGGGCTTCTGCCCAAGAGGAGTGGGTGGTGGTGGCGGTGGTGGTGGCAGAATCCGTTCTCCGTGAGCGGAATCCTTCGGCACAATATGAAGAGCAAAGCCCGGCAAGGAGGCTCCATTTTGTGGGCATTCCTAACCTTACAACTCCAATACTCCACAAGCTGCACAGGCGACCGATTAGTTTCCGGTCACAATTCAAGGGGCTGGTGACCACCCTACATGGCTCAGGGCCTGGCTGTTTAGGGGGCCGTCTCCTGCCTCCCAGAGACCAATTAGAGCGCACAGAATCCGCCTTCTACGGGCCCCATCCACTAAACAATGTAGGTTGGTGGGGCTGCAGGGGAGGGCCTTTTCTGTGGCCGCACCGGCCCTATGGAACCAACTCCCCCACAACCTCCGATGTTTGCACTGATCCCACTTTTCAAAAAGCTGTTGAGATTTGGGTTTGTTGACAGGCCTGGTGGCCGTAAAGTTTAACCTCAGATGTGTCCGAATTATGTTTGTTTGCTATGTACGTTTGTTAGATTGGGTTGGGGGGTTTATAATGGGCTGTGAGAGTCGGGGGGGGGGTTTATTTACCGTAGTTGTTCGACTTCTTTTTATTGCTGTATTGTTGTATCGTTTTTTATTGTTGCAACCGCCCCGAGCCCCAGCGGATTGGGCGGCACAGAGGTCGAATCACTACATTAAATAAAACAGAATCTCAAAAGCACAGAACAGAGGGGTCCCACGTATCCATTCCGTGCTACTGGGCAGCCCCCTCCTCTTCCTAACAGGGGCAGTGGGTTGGCAGGCAGCCTCTCCCCCTCGGTCCTCCTGGGCGGCCGGAGAAGCAGAAACTCCCCCCCTCTCTCCCCTCTGAGGCAGAGCCCCCCTCCTTCCCTAGTGTCACGTCCCTCCTCAACAGCCCCAGGGGTTCGGCGGGGGGGGGGGGGTAGGTGTCGGGGGGACGGACACACACAATGGGCCCTTAACGTGCAGATCAGCCGCCCACGGAAGGGAAGGCCGGGTGGGAGGTCGGAGGGAGGGGCCGTGGCCACCAGGAATGGGGGTTTCTGTCTCCCCGGAGAGAAGGGACCCCCGGTCGGAGGAGGGAAGAGGTGGGGGCTGCAGACGCTGACTCTCCCCTTCTCTCCCCCCCCCATGCAGGATCCTCCCGGCCAGCAGCCCGGACTTCCTCCTGAAGCACCTGGTGCCCAGCATGGACTACGACCTGTGTGTCTTGGCCATCTTTGACGACCCGGCCACCTCGCTGGCGGCCACCCACCTGCTGGGCTGTGCCCAGTTCACCACCCAGGAAGCCCACCCGGACTGCCACTCCCTGCACGCCCACTTCCTGGGGGGCGCCCTGACGGTCATGGTGGGGGGCATCATCGTGGCCTCCCTGCTGGTCTTCACGGGGGTCATGATGGTCAAGTACAAGGTCTGCGGCAGCGTCCACGGTGGCCTGCCCAGGGTCAGCAACGTCCACTCCCAGACCAACGGCAGGCACCCGAACGGCCTGCTGTCCCAGCGGACACCCCCGGCAGAGCGCCAGCAGGCGAAGGCGGCAGCAGCCAAGGGGACAGAGCGGCGGGCGGGGGGCACGACCTCAGCCAAATCCCGGCGCAGCAGCTCCCTGGACATGGGGGACGCCTCCTCCGGCGCCTGCTATGGCTACGCCAAGCGGCTGAGCTTCATGTGGGCCAAGCGCAGCCAGTCGGTCCACGGGAGGCTGGCGCAGGGCACGGCCCTTGAAGACGGCGCCACCGCGCGGCCTGGGGCCTTCCTCAACGTGGACAAATTGGAGGAGAGCGTGGTATAGCCCTCGTGAGGGGGGACTGGCCCCCTACCCCTTAAAGCGCCTGGGACAGCAGCCCCCAACGGGGAGGAGGCCCACCGGGGGCAGATGCTGGCCTCCCTTCAGCTGGTGGAGCCAAGCCTCCCCCCCCCTAGAGAAAGGGGGCCATTATTTGCCCCGCCCCAGCCAGGCTCCGGGCGAGACCTCCCGCAAGCCGGGGAGGGGGAGAGAAGGCAGGAGCCGGGGGAGAGAAACCGCTTTGGCCTCTGTGTTTTGCAGCTGAGATAATGGAGGTGCAAATGGTGACCTGGATTCAAGACTCGGTTATTTCGAAGAGGAAAAAGACGACAGCCTCTAAAGGAGGAAACCGTGGATGAGAGAGAGAGGGAGAGAGGGAGGGAGAGAGGGAGGGAGAGAGAGAGAGGACAGGCTGTCCGTTAAGTCTCAAGTCCCGAAGGACCCAACGACAAGAGAGAGTTCGTGCAGAGACGGGGCCTTCGGGGCAGGATTGGGTGTCCCCTGTGCTAAAGCAGAGGCGTGGGGGCTGGGGGGTGGCGGGTGGGGGCTTTCAAAATTCATGTTAAAGGCAAATTCTGTACGTGGAATTTAACGACCTCTATAAAATGTCCATGTGTGTGTCTCTCTTGGCATAATAAGCCTTACTCTCCACTCAACTCCCCAGGTAGGAAAGGAAAGGGGGGGAGGGAGGGAGGGGGGGAGAACCAAACTTCCGCCACAAACCCCAACTCTGGTTCGCAAAGAAGGGCAAAAATGCCAAGTCTACCTTTGCAACCCCATTAAATGAAGCACAGTGGCCCCTCGACTTACGAACTTCTATTCGTTCCTTGACCAGGTTCTTAAGTAGAAACGTTTGTAAGAAGAAGCAATTTTTCCCCATAGGAATCAATGGAAAAGCAAATAAGGCATTCGACTGGGGAAACCACAGGGAGGACGGAGGCCCTGTTTCCTCCCAGGAGATTCCTAGAGAGGCCCCACGGAGGCTTCTCCCTGCCTTTTCCGGCCCTGTTTCCTCCCAGGAGATTCCTAGAGAGGCCCCACGGAGGCTTCTCCCCGCCTTTTCCGGCCCTGTTTCCTCCCAGGAGATTCTTAGAGAGGCCCCATGGAGGCTTCTCCCTGCCTTTTCCGGCCCTGTTTCCTCCCAGGAGATTCCTAGAGAGGCCCCACGGAGGCTTCTCCCCGCCTTTTCCGGCCCTGTTTCCTCCCAGGAGATTCCTAGAGAGGCCCCACGGAGGCTTCTCCCTGCCTTTTCCGGCCCTGTTTCCTCCCAGGAGATTCCTAGAGAGGCCCCACGGAGGCTTCTCCCCGCCTTTTCCGGCCCTGTTTCCTCCCAGGAGATTCTTAGAGAGGCCCCATGGAGGCTTCTCCCTGCCTTTTCCGGCCCAGTTTCCTCTCGGGAGATTCCTAGAGGCCCCACGGAGGCTTCTCCCCGCCTTTTCCGGCCCTGTTTCCTCCCAGGAGATTCTTAGAGAGGCCCCACGGAGGCTTCTCTCTGCTTTTTCCGGTTACAGTTTTGGAGGCTGGGGTTTGTAAGTGGAAAATGGTTCCTGAGAAGAGGCAAAAAAAAAAAATCTTGAACACCCGGTTCTTATCTACAAATGTTCGTAAGTAGAGGTGTTCTTAGGTAGAGTGACCACTGTAATGTCAAGTGACAGGAAAAACAGAAGATCCGGGCAGTTCAAATGGGTGTAATGACTGAATCTGGCCAACTGATGGTCAAAGCAAACGGGCAAGCTCAAGGTGAGCAGGACTTTGTTCTCTTGTGGGCACAAAGGGAATCAAGACTGATGCTTGACCGCTCCCTCCCTTCTGCTCAGCCTGGTCATCTCCTACAAATGACTTCCAAAAATGAATGGGCATTTTTTCTAAAAGGTGAAATCCCCCCTTGGGGGCAGATTTTTACTGCCCGGTAAGGCTCTCGTTTTCTCAGTGACCGGGGGGCTCTCAATGACAGCCTAGAGCAGTGATGGCGAACCCATGGCACGGGGGGCACACGGGGCCATATCTGCTGGCACACGAGCCGTTGCCCTGGCTCAGCTCCAACGTGCAGGTGTGTCCCGGCCAGCTGATTTGGCCTTGCACAGAGGCCCTGGGTTGGTGGGGGAGGGCGTTTTATTCTCCAGGAGCCTGGGGAGGGCAAAACACGAGGCTCCTGGGCCCACCAGCAATGGGGGAACAGGCCACTTCCAGCCTCCAGAGGGCCCCCAGGGGGCAGGGGAAGCTGTTTTCACCCTCCCCAGGCATTGAATGATGGGTGTGGGCACTCGCGCATGCACTATAGTGCACGTCCACTCTCTTTCGACACCCAAGGGAAAAATGGTTCGCCATCACTGGCCTAGAGAAGTGAAAGATTTCAAACGAGGGCAGCTGTCCAGCCTGGATGTCTTTGCTGCCCCTTTCGAAGGAGCTGCATTTCTCCAAGAGTGACAACTTCAGGAATGAGCCAACGAAATGCCCTCCTGGCCTTTCCAGACCACAGGCCTCATCCGCTGCCCCTACCTAGGGAATCTGGACTACGGGAGGGCAGGAATCAGCGGCAGCAGCCCCAGAACAAGGTGGACCCAAAGCCCCTGTCTTGTGGGGATGGGCAAATGGGCAAGACCTTACTTCCGAAGGGATAAACAGTCTGCCCCCCTAGATGATAGACAGGCCAGAGGAAATGCTTTAGGGCAGTGATGGCCACAGGTGGCACGTGGAGCCATATCTGCTGGCACACGAGCCATTGCCCCAGCTCAGCTCCAACGTGCAGGTGTGTGTCGGCTAAGTGATTTTTGGCTCAAATGGAGACTCTGGGAGGGCGTTTTTGGCTTCCAGAGAGCCCCCAGGGGGATCGGGCAGGGCGTTTTTAACCTCCCTTCGCTCCAGGGAAGCCTTTGGGGCCTGGAGAGGGCGAAACACCAGTCTACTGGGCCCACCAGAAGTTGGGAAACAGGCTGTGTCCACCCTCCGCGGGGGGGGGGGGGGGCTCCCAGGGAGGAGAAGCTGTTTTCACCCTCCCCAGGCATTGAATTATGGGTGTGGGCACTCAGGCCTGAGTGACAGCACCCCTACACACTCTTTCAGCACCCGAGGAAAAAAAGGTTCACCATCACTGCTTTGGGGGGAGGGGGCTGAAAGTGGGGTAGATGAAATAAGTGATGGGATGTGGGGGAAGAGGGGTCTGACCATTTGCACAAGGAAGATAAGTGAACCAATAAGAAATGTAATAAATGTGATGCACCATGCTACAGTTACTAAAAGGAGATTGGGAATTTTGAAATTAGACGTGTATAAAGCATTTGATAAAGTTAATCACAGCTATCTATATATATTATGTAAGTGTAAGGGATTAAATATGGGGGACAAATTATGTGAGACTATAAAAGAGATATAGAGAGTGGACACTTCTCTACTGGGGCTCTACACATACACACTGCTTGGGGTCAAGGTGAGGGGGCAATGGAAGCCCCCCCGTCCTTTGTCTCCTAAAGCCGCTCCTCGTGCCCATCGCTTGCAGCTGTAGCCACTGGCTGTAGGAGGAAGGCCAGAGGGTCTGGAGAGCCTGCTGGGGGAGGAGGGAACGAAAGGGGTCTGGGGGGGTGGGAAGCTAGAAGCCTTGACAGGAGGGGGCAGCTTTGGAGGTCTCTTAAGGGTGGGGGGGCTCCACATGAAGCCTTGGACTGGAGAGAGACAAAGGAGGAGGGGCCACTTTGATTCCTTGGAGCAAACGCCACCACCGCAACAACAACATGCCCACTCTTTTTACTAACACAAACATTGCTAACACATTAAGACAAGCTAGGAGGCGAAGGGAAGATGCGAGAGTTAATCTAACATGGCACAACATTCACAACGTCACACTAAAAACTTACAAAGGCCCACAACAAGAAACGGTCCAGGAGAAACCTTTCCCTAATTGTATCCTGAGTAATATATGACTCTAGTCTGACCAGAATTTATGACCCGATAGCATCACTTTGGCTCCTTAGAAACATGGAAACCTAGAAGATGGACGGCAGAAAAAGACCTCCTGGTCCATCTCGTCTGTCCTTCTGCCATTTCCTATATTTTATCTTACGGTGGATCTAGGTTTATCCCAGGCAGGTTTACACTCAGTGACTATGGACTGGCCAATCACATCAGCTGGAAGTTTGTTCCAAGCATCTACTACTCTTTCAGTAAAATCATATTTTCTCACATTGCTTCTGATCTTTCCCCCCAACTAACTTCAGATTGTGTCCCCTTGTTCTTGGGTTCACTTTCCTATTAAAAACACTTAAACCCTCCTGGACCTTATTTAACCCTTTAACATATTTAAATGTCTCGATCATGTCCCCCCTTTCCCTTCTGTCCTCCAGACTCTACAGATGGAGTCCATGGAGTCTTTCCTGGTCAGTTTGATGCTTGAGACCTTCCACCGTTCTTGTAGCCCGTCTTTGGACCCCTTCAATTTTGTAAATCTCTTTTTGTAGGTGAGGTCTCCTTTGTCCTTTGTTTATGGTCCATTAAGTCCTCCCTGGCCAGCCCAGACCACATCCAGGCATGTTTCGGTAGTACCACTTTTTGTAGGTGAGGTCTCCAGAACTGAACACAGTATTGTTCCAAGTGGGGTCTCACCAGCCGCTCTATACAGCGGGATCACAATCCCCCTCTTCCTGCTTGTGATACCCCTAGCTATGCAGCCAAGCCTTCGACTCGCCTTCCCTACTGCTTGACCACACTGCTCACCCATTTGGACTCTGTCAGAAATCACGACCCCTCAATCCCTTCAATTTGATCCATATCTCTTTTTGTTGGTGAGGTCTCCAGAACTGGACACAGTATTATTCCAAGTGGGGTCTCACCAGCGGGATCGCCACCTCCCTCTTCCTGCTTGTGATACCCCTAGCTATGCAGCCAAGCCTTCGACTCGCCTTCCCTACTGCTTGACCACACTGCTCACCCATTTGGAGACTGTCAGAAATCACGACCCCTCAATCCCTTCAATTTGATCCATATCTCTTTTTGTTGGTGAGGTCTCCAGAACTGGACACAGTATTATTCCAAGTGGGGTCTCACCAGCGGGATCGCCACCTCCCTCTTCCTGCTTGTGATACCTCTAGCTATGCAGCCAAGCCTTTGACTCGCCTTCCCTACCATCTGACCACACTGTTTGCCCATTTGGAGACTGTCAGAAATCACGACCCCTAAATCCTTCTCTCCTGAAGTTTGTGCTAACACAAAACGTCCAATACAAGACGCAGATTGAGCTCGATCGGTTCTCGACCGTCCCTTCCCCGGAATATCACAGCCCGCGGGGGCTTTCTGGGGGCCTGGCCAGCTGAACGACACACACAATGGATTTTTGACTTTCACCCCAGAGTTTTATGGCCCTTTCCTGTGTTTATTGATCCCTGTCACCAGATGCCAGACAAAGGGACGTGGGCGGGCTCTCGCCAAGCCGGCCGTTAGCTTCTTCCCATAAAAGCTCCCCATACGACTGGCAGACAAGCAGAGGCCTTTTCAACAGAGACAACCCGCCTTTAATTCTCTAATCCAAATTAAATTGTGACAATTGCTGGCATCGCCTGACACGCGACGCCAAACCCCTCGGCCCCAAGGCGGCTTAGCACTGTGGCCCAGTTCACGCCCCACGGCTGCGGTTCCGGCAGAAGCCAAGCGCCAATTCCAGCCGGATTGGACACGTGAGGCCGTCCGGCTTTGGTTTCTCATCTTCCAAAGAAACAGAAACACCGACCACGGAAACGCTGCCCTTCAAATTAAAAAGACCCACATCTAAGGGGAGAATGGCTTCCACAAGCTCCCTGGATGGGGCGGCTGTGTGTGTGAGTGGCAGCTGTCAAGTAAGGACCTTGATTGCCAAGAGAAAGAGTCTGTGAGGCCAGCATGAAAACTGGCATATGGGTCAGTGGGGATTAACTGTGATTTATTTATTGTATTTATCTAATTACCCTGTTTCTGCCTCGGTTTTATCTGCTAGGGTGTCGGTCACAGTATAATCTCCAAAATGCACACACACACACACACACACACACACACACACACGAGTAGCCAAAGGTATTGGCCAAAGGTATTGGCCAAAGGTATTGACTCGAGGGGTGTGGCATAGAAATCCAATATATAATAATAATTAATAATAATAATAATAATAATAAATAATGTATGGTAATAATAACAATAACATGGTTTTAATCATGGGTTTTTAATGCGCTTTTTAAAACATATTGGATCTGTCATGTTGTATTGTGAGCCGCTCCGAGTGCCCTGAAGGACAGGTGTGGAAATGTGCTGCTGACGTTAAAACAGTTTGGAGCCTTTGATCTGCACCGCCCGGACTACGAAAGGGGCGAGTGACAGTTCTTTGATTCCCTTTCTTACAAAGACATTGTGAAATTGCAGATTTTTTAAAATTGTGAAATAAGTGGAAGGGCAACAGCAAAGTTTACAACGAAGTGAGGGAGGGGGGATGAAAAAAACGTCCCGTGGATGAAAAATGCCTTTGAAGATGCGGGAGAGAATTTCAGGGCAAAGCACCAGTGATTTACCTACTGTAGAGAACTAAAGTGCTGCCTTAAAGAAGGGTGGACACTTAATTCTTAAAAAGTGCTTAAAGATAGAAAAAAAAACCCCATACACCACAATGTCCTTCCTGTTAGTGACTACTTCACCTTTAACCACAACAACACAAGAGCACGCAATAGATACAAACTAAATGTAAATCGCTCCAAACTGGACTGCAGAAAATACGATTTCAGCAACGGAGTGGTCAACGGCTGGAATTCACTACCGGACTCTGCAGTTTCTTCCCCCTACCCCAAAATCTTCCACCTCACCATTATAGACCTCTCCCCTTTTTGTAAGGGGTCTGTGTAAGGGGCGAGCGTAAGTGCCCCTTTGTATCTCTACTTTACTCTCTACTCTCCTTTCTATCTCTACTTTATACTTATGTTAAACATACTACAATGCTATATTTGTATGACAAACATGATGGAGTGACCGTTCCATGCAAAGGGAGGGTTTTAAAAGTCCAAATACTCATTAGATACATAAAAAAAATATCTTTCCTCTACTTCACGGAAATTCGTTTTTCACGTGTGTGTGTGTGTGTGTGTGTGTGTCTTGGAACGCTTCCCCCACGAAAAACGAGGGACCCCTGCACTGAACATCCCAAAATATACTATTTAATCCTATGTATATATATTCCACATGTGCACATACACACAAAAAGATACACTACCTGCTATATATATATATACTGCATGTGAACGTACACACGTACACACACACAGCTCTTCTAAAGCCACACAGCCAAACTCACTTGCTGCATCTGGAAAAACACACCATTTCCTGCCACACATTTAACCACAACTTCTGTACATTGGAACATTACACAAACCTTCCTGTTTTCTTCCCTAGTTTGCGCATCAGTGTTGGAGCCTGGAAACGTCATGGACTGAGTAAAATGTGGTGAAACTCACTTAACAACAACGCTCTTGCTTAGCAACCAAAATTTTGGGCTCAATTGTGGTCATAAGTCGAGGGCTATCTCTGCCTTCCTCTGGTCCTACCAAGCTCTTCCTCCTTTTCTGGCCATTTCCCTCTTGTTGGAGGCACCAACATGCGTCTCAATGTTTCCTCTGGAGCCACGTCTAGTGGTAGGGTTTGTGGTGCTTCCTCTCTCTTCTTCCTTTCTCTTTCTCTCTCTCTTCTCCCTTCCTTCCCCTTTCTTCTTTCTTTCTCTGTCTTTTTCTCTTTCCCTTTCTCCTTCCTCCTTTCTTTCTTTCAGGAGATAAAGGAGAGACAATTAATTGGACAGGGGACAGAAGGCACACTGGTGCGCTTATGCATGCCCCTTACTGACCTCTTAGGAACCTGGAGAGGTCAACCGTGGACAGTCTAAGGGTAAAATGTTGGGGGTTGACCCTACGGAGTCCGGTAATGAGTTCCACGCTTCAATTGCTAAAGTCATGTTTTTTACAGTCAAGTTTGGAGCGGTTAATATTAAGTTTGAATCTGTTGTGTGCTCTTGTGTTGTTGTGGTTGAAGCTGGAGTAGTCTTTGACAGGCAGGACGTTGCAGCATAGGATCTTGTGGGCAAGACTCAAATCGTGTTTTAGGCGTCGTAGTTCTAAGCTTTCCAGCCCTAAGGTTGTGTAAGTCTATTTCCGTCGGGTCTTCTGTTTGGAGTTATTTGCTTATCATCAGTTAATATTTTCTTTCATTTGTAATTTCATGTGATCTGCTACCTCTGCTCTAAGGCTCAGGCCACCAAAGGATTTAGAAGTCTTGGATCCCATGACAATTGAATGGTTAATATCATGGAAGTAATAAAAATGACACAGGAGGCACAGGCCGCCCCGAGTCTTCAGAGAGGGGCGGCATACAAATCTAATAAATAATAATAATAATAATAATAATAATAATAATAATAATAATTAAACCATTTGTGTTTTTTTTGTTATTGTTAGTTGAGGTTCGGACTCAGCAACCTTAAACCCTGGGGGTCTGCAAAGGCTTGGAGACATGTTATGATTGACAATCTTGAGTTATGTCTTGGGCTTCCTTAAGCCACGATCTGTGGACACAAAGAGTATTTAAAAGGGGCCTATGGCGAAGAAAAGGTTAAATATATTAAATCCCGTTAAATATATTAAATCCCGTTAAAATTATTATTCCTAATAAATTGTTTTATCTTTTCTGACCTATTAAAAATGTTGGCCTGCTTTCCCTGGAGACCGGATTCCTACTTCAAGCTAGAAATGACCAGAGGAGATTCCAGCCTTTTGGAATGCAAATATCCACCTTGACCAGGAAGCGCCCGATGGAAGTGGTGTGTGTATTCTGACAGGCTTTGGGGTGTCCACGGAGGGTGTGTGTGTGTATGTGTGTGTGAGAGAGGGGGGATTTCAAGAGGGGGGGCCACCACTTTGAGGCGCCTCCTGAAGGAGAGCCGCTGTGGGGCCTGGATTGCAGAGGCCCCGCCACCGTTGCAAGAGAAATAAGACCCTCCATTCCCTCTGACTGAGTGTAATTAGGCCACTGGGGATTATATGTTATTTGACCTGATAATTAATTACCTTTAATGTAATTCTGGTCCCTCTTGACTCTTGCCAAGTTGTAATTAGAAAGTATCGTTGAAAACACATTTATTTGGTGACGCTTTAAATAATTTTGACCTTCAATTCTCTTATTTTTCTATGATGCATAAAACATTATTACCTGAAAAATCTCCCTAAACAAAACGACTTTCCAGCTCTTTTTCGGTCGTCCCCCTTCCCCAAACTCAGGGGTGGAGGGGGGGCTCACTGTCCATCTATAAAAAATCAGGTAGAAACATAGAAGATTGAGGGCAGAAAAAGGCCTCCTGGTCCATCTAGTCTGCCCTTATACTGTTTCCTGTATTTTATCTTACAATGGATATATGTTCATCCCAGGCAAGGAAGTTTCTTCCAAGCCTCTACAACTCTTTCAGTGACATAATATTTTCTCATGTTAGAAAAATAGAAGACTGACGGCAGAAAAAGACCTCATGGTCCATCTCGTCTGCCCTTATACTATTTCCTGTATTTTATCTTACAATGGATCTATGTTTAACCCAGGCAGGTTTAAATTCAGTGACTGTGGATTGACCAACCATGTCTGCTGGAAGTTTGCTCCAAACATCTACTACTCTTTCAGTCAAATAATATTTTCTCATGTTGCTTTTGATCTTTCCCCCAACTAACTCCAGATTTTGGCCCCTTGTTCTTGGGTTCACTTTCCTATTAAAAACACTTCCCTCCTGGACCTTATTTAACCCTTTCACATTATTTAAATGTCCCGATCGTGTCCCCCCTTTCTGTCCTCCAGACTGGACAGATGGAGTCCATGAGGTCTTTCCTGATAGGTTTTATGCTTGAGACCTTCCACCATTCTTGTAGCCCGTCTTTGGACCCCTTCAATTTTATCAATATCTCTTTTTGTAGGTGAGGTCTCCAGAACTGGACACAGTATTGTTCCAAATGGGGTCTCATACAGTGGGATCCCAATCTCCCTCTTCCTGCTTGTGATACCTCCAGCTATGCAGCCAAGCCTTCTACTCGCTTTCCCTACCGCCTGACCGCACCGTTCACCCATTTGGAGACGGTCAGAAATCTGACGTGCAGTGTGGGCTCTATTCATGCAATAGAGGATTTCTGGGCCCGTGGGGGTCGCTCCCAGGGCTGTGCACAGAATATGGGGAGGGTGGGGTGGGGGTTGAAAGGCAGACGCAACTGGCACTTAGGCAGGAAGTGACCCTGACTTATTTGGAAGATGCCAAATTGTCCCTGCTGGGCATCTCTCTCGAAAGGCCTCACTTCGGTTCTCCCAGTGACCTTGCTCCCATGTCTCCCCGTGCGCTTTGCCTTCCTCTCCTGGGGCTGCGTGTCGCATTCATTCGTCTGTTTGTTCATTAATTGGACCTGTATCCCGCCCCCCCCCCCCCCGTGGATTTGGGGCAGCTCACAACATATCAATAAAAAACACAATGTATAAATACATCTAAATCCAATTAACATAAATAATTGGTTTAAAATATTCTTTAAAAAAAAGGTAAACATTTAAAAATCATTCACTGCAAACATCCTGCACATTCAATGGCCAGAGGCCGGGCTGACCGTGAGCAGAGGCCACCTGTCCAAATAGGGCCGCAACTGGCGCACCAGGCAAACGCCCCCCTGGCCATAGCTGAAAGAGTCTCCGGAGAGGGGCGGCATACAAGTCTAATAAATTATTATTATTATTATTATTATTATTATTATTATTATTATTATTATTATTATTATTAATTATAAGCCTCCAACAACTGAAGGAACCGCACAGCAACAAGAGATAAAATTTGCCTTGAACCCGGGAGGAAGTTGTGAACTCATATTTCTTCCTTTATGGTTTGTTTTGGAGGACTGGAGAAGGAATTACCCAAATGTTTTATTCAATAATGAATAATGAAGCGCTAATGAATAAAACACGGCCATTTATTTGCCAGGCTTCTTGCCTGAGTCTTAATTATTACATTTTGGGTCGGTGGTTTTTGTTTTTAACTTTGGCCTCCTGGGTGAAAGAACTGCAATTCAGGGGCTGCAGCCAAAACTGCTCTGGGTGGGGAATGGCCGGTGGGCGGTGGGTCTTCATTGCAGCCCCCTCCCCTCTTTGGCCTGAAGCTTTTCCCAAAAGAAGACTTGGCATCCTTCCAGGAAAGACCCTTTGGGGGCTGCAGAACAGGCATCGGCTACTCTTCCCCTACACATCCCACACCTGCCCTGTTGAAAGAGACGGGCGTGTAGTTGTGTCTAGAGAGCAGTGGTGGGGAAGCTACGGGGGGTGGGGGGTGGTCCAGGTGGCACAAGGGAGCCGTATCTGCCGGCACACGAGCCGTTGCCCTGGCTCAGCTCCAACGGGCGTGGCTGTGCCGGCCAGTGGATTTTGGGGTCTCGCAGAGGCTCTGGGGAGGGGGCGTTTCTGGCTTCCAGGGAGGCTCCGGGGGGACGGGGGAGGGCGAAGCACGAGACGCCTGGGCCCACCAGAGAATGGGACACAGGCCGTTTCCAGCCTCCAAAGAGCCTCCGGGGGGCCGGCACAGCTGTTTCCACCCCCCACCCCCCAGGCATTGAATTATGGGTGTGGGCATTCGCGCAGGTGTGATAGCGTGCAAAAATGACAGACTCAATGAGGAATCCTTGAGTCCTGTCATCTGCACCTCTATCACTGTCTGGTTCGGTTCTGCAACCCAACAGGACCAACACGGACTTCAGAGGAGAATCAGAACTGCAGAACAAAACAACAGCTGCCCACCTGCCTTCCCCATTGAGGACCTGTAGACTGCACGGGTCAAAAAGAGGGTGGGGAAAATATTGACTGACCCCTCGCATAAACTGGACACAAAGTGTTTCAACTCCTGCCCTCAAAACGTCGCTACAGAGCTCTGCACACCAAGACAACTAGACACAAGAAGAGTTTTTCCCCCTGAATGCCCTCACTCTGCTAAAGAAATAATCCGCTCCACACTGTCAGACTTTTTACTAAATCTTCACTTCTATTTCTACTATTTTTTCCCCATCCTTCCCATCATTTCCTCCCATTTCCTGTATGACTGACACTTGTTGCTTGTATCCTAAGATTTTTATTAATATTGATTGTTTCTTCATTGCTTATTTGACCCCTGTGACCATCATTAAGTGTTTTTACCTCCTGATTCTTGACCAATGTATCTTTTTCTTTCATGTCCACTGAGAGCATCTGCACCAAAGACCAATCCCTTGGGTGTCCAGTCACACTTGGCCCAATAATGAATTCTCCTTCTAATTCTCTTCTGTTTTGGAAACCGAGGCTTCTCCATCCCTGGGGCAGAGTTTGCTCCCATTAGAGGAGGAGGAGGAACAACCAAGGCTGCAGCTCAGTCTCTTTTCTGCTTGACCCCCAAAAGACCCCAATGCCACCATGGCCGGCTCCCAAAAGGCCAGAGGCCTGAGGGGGAGAGGGTCAAAGAAGGCGCAAGGATTGCTTGGGTGGAAAACTTTGGCCACAATATTTGTCTAGAGGAATGGGAACAAATCCGGAAGAGTTTAGTTTAGTTTAGTTTTATTGGATTTATATGCCGCCCTCTCCGAAAACTCGGGGCAGCTGACAGCAACCGTAGACAATATACAATAATAATCCAATATTAAAGCAGATTAAAACCCCTTAATATACAAAACCAAAGACGCATACAAACATACCATGCGTACCATTGTAATGGCCTAGGGGGAGAAGAGATCTCAGTTCCCCCAAGCCTGGGGGCAGAGGTGGGTTCTGAGTAGGTTACGAAAGGCGAGGAGGGTGGGGGCAGTTAGTCAAATTGACCAAGTCCACAACATACAAAGAAAATCAATACAAAACCTTGTGTCGTTGGCATCTCTCGCCCAGAAGATTAGTGGAAATGCATAAAAATTACAGCCCAATGTGCTGGAAATAGAACTAGAGCTACGACGCCTAAAACAGGACCTAAGTCTTGCCCACAAGACCCTATGCTGCAACGTCCTGCCTGTCAATGACTACTTCAGCTTCAACCGCAACAACACAAGAGCACGCAACAGATTCAAACTTAATATTAACCGCTCCAAACTTGACTGTCAAAAATATGACTTTAGCAATCGAGTTGTCGAAGCGTGGAACTCATTACTGGACTCAGTAGTGTCAACCCCTGACCCCCAACATTTCTCCCTTAGACTCTCCACGATTGACCTCTCCAGGTTCCTAAGAGGCCAGTAAGGGGCGTCCATAAGTGCACTGGTGTGCCTTTCGTCCCCTGTCCAATTGTCTTTCCTTTCTCTCACTTATCCTATATATTCTCTTCCTTCCATATATCTTCTCCTCTATTTTTATATCTTTTTTATATATATATAATACTTCATGTCTATCCTCTTCAATATGTATTGTGTATTGGACAAAATAAATAAATAAAATAAATAAAAAATGCAACAAGACGCAAGGCTCCTTCTTCCATCCATGGTGGCCATGTCCAGAGCCCAAAAGAATATTGGAAAAACGTAAACATTTGGTTGTGTCAAACCACAAACATAGAAATACTGGACATTACGAGAGGGTCTTGCACTGAAAATGTGAAATACTTAACGCTGCATATATCACAACAGTGGGAAGGGTCGGATTCGCACAGAATTGGAAAAACCCACAAGTGCCTGAAGACAATGAGGTCATCCAGAAAATATACGGCTGCGCAGAGACGGACAGAATGACCATGGAATTAAATAATCAAAAACATTTGGACTGCTATGCGATCTGGACAAAATGGTCTCAATGGACAAAAAAAAAGAAACTCAAACTAAACATGGAAATAAAACATCAAGAAGTTCAAAAACAATGAAAATGACCCCCCCGCAGCCCCCCAACCGGCCCCGGCCCTACCTTGACCCCCCGGATGCGGAACTCGGCCAGAGCCCGGCTCATCTTGGAGGCTGCCGTGGGGTGGTCCTTGCCGTGGGCGATGACCTTCACCAGGAGGGAGTCGTAGTGGGGGGAGATGACCGCTCCCTGGAAGGCAGAGGCGCTGTCCAGCCGGATCCCCATCCCCTCCCCGCTCCGGAAGACCTGCGGGGGAAGGGGGGGCAGAGGTCAAGACCCCTCCGTGAATCCCTGTGGACGTCCTGCCCCAGGGAAGAGGCTGGAGCCCCCCTCCCCCCTCCCCCCCCAAACGTGGTCTGCAGCAGAGGGAGGATTGTGCGGCCTTGGGCTTAAACTCTGGTTCTGTGCTCTGGGGGTCCATCCCAGCGGTCATTCATGTTTCTTTCTGCTTTCCTGTTTATCTACCTCCCTACCTACCTCTCTCTCTCTCTCCTGTGTGTATGTATGTGTGTGTGTATATATATATATATCAATTTAATGTAGCATTCATTGGATATATATATATATTATTGTTCTGTTTTTGCATATGCTGTGAGCCGCCCTGAGTCCTCGGAGAGAGACGGGGGCTACAAATCCAATTAAATAAACAAATAAATAAATAAATGAAAAATTAAATAAGTAAATAAATAAATTGAAAGGCGAAAGGCAGAAGTACCGATCCGAGTGAGTGACAGGAGCCCTTCCATCCCCCGTCATCCCCCCCCCCAGGTTATCTTACACATGCCAGAGATTTCGGGGGCAGAAAACTCGGGGGCCACCACCCGGCAGATCCTCCCCCTCGTACCTCAATGCGCCCGGTGTCCGGCTGGAAGCCGCGGGCGGGGTCCTCGGTGGTCACGCGGCACTGGATGGCGCAGCCGTTGATGCTCACGCTCTCCTGCCTGAGGCCCAGCTCCGGCAGGCTCTTCCCCTCCGCGATGTGGATTTGCGCATGGACCAGATCTACGCTGCAGAGCAAGCGAGAGGGAGAGAGCCTTCTCTGTGGCGGCCCCGGCCCTCTGGAATCAACTTCAAGCTCCTGAAAACCCCCCTTGGTCACCAGGCATGGAAGAATCGACACCCCCCGAGCTGTTGCATTTCACGTATGGTTTGTCTGGATGACTGTTTCTTTTTAAGGGTTTTAAAATTGCTTTTAATATTGGATTTGTGTTATTTGCTGTGAGCCGGTCCGAGTCTGAATGACCAGGGGTTTATTTCCCCAATTTGAGCCATAACAACATTGAAAAGCAAGAAAATGCCTAGAGTCCTGCGTCCAGTTCTGGTCACCCCACTTCAAAGGAGACACAGAAACTCTGGAGAAGGTGCAGGAAAGAGCAACCAAAAATGACCAGGGGAAACCGAGACATACGGAGAGAGGGAGGTTGCAGGAACTGGGCAGGGAGGGTCCAGCGAGTGGAAAGGGCCAGGGGGGCCGTGATTGGCAGCCTACACAGGGACTGGAGGGGCTGCCCAGAGAGGAGGAGGAAGGGGGCCACTCTATTCTCCAGGGCACCAGAGGGCCAGACCAGGAGCAACGGATGGAAGCTGACCAAGGAGAGATTCTACCTGGACATAAGGAAGAGCCTCCTGACGGTCAGAAAGGATCAACCAGTGGAATGGCCTGCCAGCAGAGGTTGGGAACGCCCCAAAGGAGACTGGGCTGCCCTCTGGCTAGGGAGGGGTAATAATTAATAATAATAATAATAATAATAATAATAATAATAATAATAATAATAATTTATTAGATTTGTATGCCGCCCCTCTCCGCAGACTCGGGGCGGCTCACAGCAAGGTGTAGGTTCTCCTGCTTGAGCAGGGGGGGTGGACTCGATGGCCTCCAGGGTCCCTTTCAACCCTGATAAATCAATCAATCAAATATCCATGGCTTTCCATTACACAGGTCTACGATGATTGCGGATGGTGTGTGTGTTATGAGCCCTTTTGCCATCTCCCTACTGAAGTGACCCAAAGAGTTTGGCAATGGGGTGGGTGGGTGGGGCAGTGCCCTCTAAGGGTTACAGCAGGGCCTGGGCTGAAGGATGGACTACACTTGGGAAGGGAAGGGGTGGGGTCAGAGGGGGGGGGCAGAGGGGCCACTTACTCGGTGATCTCTTCGGTCACGGTGTGCTCCACCTGGAGCCGGGAATTGACCTCGATGAAGAAGTGTTTGCCGTGCCGGTCAAGCAAGAACTCCACCGTGCCGGCATTTTCATACCCCACCTGCAACGAGAAGGCAGGAAGTGGCACTCGGGAGCACGTGCGGAACCTTCCGGAATGATCACACGGGCAGAGCCTCCGCCTTCACGGCTGAACTGGGGCTGTTACACGAGAGGAAGAAACCTGGGGCCCAACCCACAGGGGCCGTGGGGAAGGGCCTTCTCTGTGGCGGCTCCAGCCCTTTGGAATCAACTGCCTCCAGAGATCCTTCCAGAAAGCTGTGAAAACCGGGCTCTTCCGGGATTAGGAAAGACGGAGGTTTTTTTTATCATTGTCCCATTTTATATTGTTTTTTAACTGTTGTGGTTATTGTGAGTCGCCTGGACTGGAGTTGGGAGACATATAAATAAATACACAGCACTCAGGGCAGCCGAAATATCACTAAATAAGTAAATAAGTAAGTGAAGAAGGAAGGAAGGAAGGAAGGAAGGAAGGAAGGAGAGAAAAGAAGAAAGAAAGAAGGAAGGAAGATGAAAGAAAGGAAGGAAGGAAGGAAAGAAAAGAAATAAGGAAGGAAAGAAGGAAAGAAGGAAAGAAGGAAGGAAGGAAGGAAAGAAGTAAGGAAGATGAAAGAAAGGAAGGAAGGAAGGAAGGAGAGAAAAGAAGAAAGAAGTAAGGAAGATGAAAGAAAGGAAGGAAGGAAGGAAGGAAAAGAAATAAGGAAGGAAAGAAAGAAAGAAAGAAAGAAGGAAGGAAGGAAAGAAGGAAGGAAGATGAAAGAAAGGAAGGAAGGAAGGAGAGAAAAGAAGAAAGAAGGAAGGAAGATGAAAGAAAGGAAGGAAGGAAGGAAAGAAAGAAGGAAGGAAAGAAAGAAGGAAGAAAGGAAAGAAGATGAAAGAAAGAAAAAAAGGATGGATGGAAGGAAGGAAGGAAGGAAGGAAGGAAGGAAGCAGGGCTGCAGCTGGCTGAGAGCAACTGGCACAGAAAGGAGCCGCATCCGAGAAGGCCACGAAGAAGATTCTCAGGCCTCTGGGCAGCTTTTCCCAAAGTGACCCAGGAAAGCTGACCTCCTGCCCGGGCTGAGCAACAGAAGGACTGGGGAATCCCTCCCCTTTGCTCAGGGGCCCTCGCTGACCCCCGGGGGGCCCCACTCCCCAAAGGTCGGGGCTGCTTGGGGTCTCTCACCTGCTTGGCCAGGCGGATGGCGTCAGTGGTCAGCTTAGAGCGCAGCTGGGAGTCCAGGTGGGCGGCCGGAGCGATTTCCACCACTTTCTGGTGCCGTCGCTGGATGGAGCAGTCCCTCTCGTACAGGTGCAACACGTTCCCATGCTGGTCACCTGCCCGGGGGGGGGGGGGGGGAGACCGGGCCACAGGTGAAGCTGGGCCAAGGGGAGACACTGCCCCTCTCCCTGCCTCTCTCTGCCCCGGAAACGCCTCATTCCCTGCCGAGCCCTGCTGCCCCCTCCCCTCTTTTCTCAGACGCTGCGAGACTTCATTGCTCAAAGGATGAAACTCAGAGATGATGTGGTCAGTGTGTTTCTGTCGCCAGAAGACTCATTTACGTTTCTGGTCAAGGGCCACTATAAACATGTGTTTCTTTTGATTTCAGCACAATTAATCCTCTTTTCATAAAATATTTATTTTCCCACCCACCTTTCTCGGATTAAACCCCCCCCCCCCATCTTTCCCTGCTGCCCCCCAGAGAACGGAAGGACACGCAACGTATTTGGTTCCCTACCCAAAATCTGGACTTCGATGTGTCTGGGCTTCTCCACGAACTTCTCCACAAAGAGAGCGCCGTTGCCGAAAGCCGAAAGGGCCTCGGAGAACGCCCGGGTGTAGTTCTCCTCCAGCTCCTGCCCAGAGAAAAGGGGGACACACCCTGCCCTCAGCCAAGGCCCTGCTGCACCACCAGGAGCTTTAGGGACCGGAGGGGGGGCTTCTAACACAAATAGGGACAGATTGCATAGGAGATTGACAGCAGGAAAAGACTCCCTGGTCCATCTCGTCTGCCCTTAGATCCTGTATTTGATCTTAGGATGGATCTAGGTTTATCCCAGGCAGGTTTACATTCAGTGACTGTGGATTGACCAACCATGTCTGCTGGAAGTTTGTTCCAAGCATCTACTACTCATATTTTTTTCATGTGGCTTCTGATCTTTCCCCCAACTGACCTCACTTGGGGGAAACGGTCACAACCCCCGCTGGGCCTGGTTCCTTTCCCGGGTTCCAGGCCCTGCGTGCCGAGCCCCCCGCGTGTCCTACCTCGTAGCTGCGCACCACTCTCATTCCCCGGCCTCCTCCGCCGTAGGCCGCCTTGAAGATGATGGGGAAGCCGTAGGCCTGCGAGAACTCCTGCGCCTCGACCAGGGACGAGATGGGGGCGTCCGTCCCGGGGACCACAGGCACTCCTGAGGGGGGGGGGCAAAGAGGAGCCCCACTGAGCCCGACAGCACCCGGCCCGGCCCCGAATGCCAGGCTGGCGGGGGTTGGTGTTGGGGGTGTGTGTTCTGTGCACACAACTCAGAAATCACTGGGTTTATAATAAAATCCACTCTCCGCACGAATCCCAGCGGCCGATAAGATCCCACAGAGTTGGCCTTCTCTGTGGCGGCCCCAGCCCTCTGGAATCAACTCCCCCCAGGGAATAGGACTGCCCCCACCCTCCTCACCTTTCGTAAGTCATTAAAAACTCATCTTTGCCGCCAGGCATGGGGAAATTGACACCCCCCCCCTCAATTGTCAAGGTTGGTGTATGGTTTGATTGGATTGTGTGATTATTTTATTATAAGGGTTTTAAATTGTGTTTTTTAAAAATTGGATTTGTACACTGTTTGTGTTGTTGTGAGCCCCCCTGGAGAGGGGCGGCATCCAAATCTAATAAATTGGAATGAAAAGTAAAATTTGAGGCTTGAGGAAGAGAAACAGGGGATTATTGGCAGGAGGGGAGATTATTTTTTTTTTTTTTAACTGATAAGGGAAATTTCTGGCTAAATGGAAACCAGAATTTTTAAACTTGCAACTTAAGGAGAACAAGGAAGCGATTCTAAAACCCATCAACTGGACGGTGTGAGGCTTTGGAATTGGATTTCAAAAATAAAAAAAAAGAACTTTAAAAGAGCTCTTAAATAGTTAAATGGAATCAAATTGGTCCAAATGATCTTTAATCGCTGTTTAGTAATGGATGAGGCATTGGTGGAGCCATCGGTTGGTCAAGGTTTATGAGAACTTTTATTTTATTTAGTTAGAGAGTTTGTTCTTTAAGCCCTGGGGAAGAGAACCTATTCTGGACGATCGACTTCCTCCTCATTTGTGGAGTTGTGTAAAGGAATCTGTTGTGGCGTTGAGCTTCTCTCTCCCTCCCACCCCTCCCCTTTCTACTGGGTCAGGCCAAACCCTGTAAGGCCACCGGATGGGCTTTTGGCCTGACCCAGGGTCCAGAGGCGCTGTGCCCCGGGGCTCACCTGGCGAGGCAAACGAGGTCTCACCTGCGGAAATAGCAATGGCCCTGGCCTCCACCTTGTCCCCCATCTTGCGCACCACTTCGGGAGAGGGGCCGATGAAGCACACGCCGGCTTCCAGGCAGGCCTGGGCGAAGTCCGCTCGCTCGGACAGGAAGCCGTAGCCGGGGTGGATGGCGTCCACCTCGTTCTCCTGGGGGGAAAAGGAGGAAGCGCTGGAAACCTTGGCTCTCTTGAGCAAAGCAGCCCTGAGGCTTCTACACAATAGAGACCTAAACGGCTCAGGGCCACCTCCGACCTCGCTGCGGCCACTAAGGGCCCACAGAGTCGGCCTTCTCCAGGTCCCGTCCGCCAAACAATGCCCTCTGGCAGGAACTCTGGGAGGAGCCTTCTCTGTGGTGGCTCCGACCCTGAGGAAATGGGTGGAAAAGGCGGGGAGAAGCCTCTGTGGGGCCTCTCTAAGAATCTCCTGGTGACTCCTAGGTTGCCAGGAGGGGGCTCTGCTCTGGGTGGGCTTCACGGCATGGGAATTCCAGCTGGTCTTCGCCCCGCCCCGGGTCAGAGCGCAGTGGGGCCCCTTCTGCCGTCTCACCTTGGCCACTTTGATGATGTCCGGGATGTGCAGGTAGGCCTGCACCGGGGGGAGGCCGCGGCCGATCAGGTATGCTTCGTCCGCCTTCTGCCGATGCATCTGGCCCGTGTCCTGCTCGGAATAGACGGCCACCGTCCGGATGCCCAGCTCCGTGCAGGCTCGGAAGACCCGGATGGCGATCTCCCCTGCAACGCACAGAGAACCGGGACAGGGAGAGAGAGCGCAAGGTCAATGGACGTCCGGTTTTAGGAAGGCGCTTGGTCAAAGGGACCCAAACTCCCCCCCCCCCCCCCCGTGGGATATAAGGCTCGCAACCTGGGTGGGGGCAGCTCTGATCTCCGGGGGGAGAAAGCAGCTCCCAGAAGCCCCAAACCCTTCCAGCCCTGCTCACCTCGGTTGGCCACCATCACCTTCTGGATGGGCTTGTACTCCACCCGCCGGGTGCTCAGGAAGGCAGCAGGGTGGCGGAAGAGGTGCCGGAGGGCCAGGAAGGGCAGCCTGCCCCTGGCACACGGCCGCGGCAACATCTGGGGCCAAAGAGAGGGAGGTCAGCTACTCAAGGCAAGTGGACGCACCAGGTGAAGTAAACCAGGAGAGACTCACCCAGAGTCACAGGTTCAAGAGCAACACAGCCTCTCTCTCCTTCCTGCTCTGGCTGACCAGATGACCACTCAGAAGTTAGGTCCCAGACACAGAGCTGGGAAGTGTAATAGTCCAGTGCACACAACCTAGGCACCTGCCCCCTCCAGCCCACCTGTCTAAGATGTTTCCAACTACAACTCCTTTCTGTTGGAAACGCAAACCAAAAACAGGGACCTTCTGCCCCCTTTGGTGGACGTGGCCCAAAGTTCGGACTCCTCTTGGCTAAAGCTTCAAAAACGACCGTGATCAAATTAGACAGAAACCGATTCCCTTAAAACCGGACCTCTCCCTCCTAGAGAGAGAAACCCACTGAGTAACATCGGCCCAATCTTGGACATTGGATCACACCCCATCTACCCTAAACCCCATTAACAAAACTCACGAATGCGCTGACCTCACGAAAATGACCCTCGGACTACAAGACAAAGAGGAATCAGTGTTCTACAAAGCGTGGAATAAATGCTACGTCCGGCTGGAGAAAAGTCCACACACATACAACTCCATCCTGACCCTCTTGCCCTTCACCCAAACAAACCACCGTCCACCATCTCCCCCTCCTCACCAGACCCTCAGTCTCCAGACCTTCCCCTCCCTCTTTTTTTTTAAAAAAAGTTTCATTTATTAACTTTTACAAAATATAATTGAGAGAATAATAACAATAATAATTTATTAGATTTGTATGCCGCCCCTCTCCGAAGACTCAGGGCGGCTCACAACAAGCGATAAAACAATATTGTACAGGCACAAATCTAATATTAAGAAAAGACTAAAAACCCGATCAATTTAAAAAACCAAACAGCACTTACATACCAAACATAAATCATAATAAGCCTGGGGGAAAGGTGTCTCAAATCCCCCATGCCTGGCGGTATAGATGGGTCTTAAGTAGTTTACGGAAGACAAGGAGGGTGGGAGCAGTTCTAATCTCCGGGGGGAGTTGATTCCAGAGGGCCGGGGCCGCCACAGAGAAGGCTCTTCCCCTGGGAAGGTGCATACACTACAATGTCTTCCTTTCTTTTATTTTTTTAACAGATCTTACCCCTGTCATCATTTCCTTATATTTCCATTTTTAACACTTTATCTACCGTGGGAGATTTTCCCATTCTCAGGCTCTTAAGTGGAAAATGGTCCTTGAGAAGAGGGGGAAGAAATCTTGAACACCTGGTTCTCATCTGGAAAGGTTCTTAAGCAGAGGCACCACTGTAGATATATTATACACCCGTATTATATTATACACACATATGCAGTATATCTACATCTATGAAAGGACCGGTAGGGGCAAAAACCTTCCCTTCCCTGCTCCAAAGCCAAGGGAGGGGCTGGTTGCCCCTTCCCCAATTAGCAAGACTAAGCAGGGAAGAATGTATGTAAATGAGCACAATTAGGGTGATTCATTTCGTGACTCCGAATCTGCCTTTTCTGGGCACAAGGGGCCGGAATTGCAGAGTTCGTCTGGACGCCAGGCTGAGAAGATCTTAAGTGCAAAATAAATAAAATATTTCACAGGACTCTCGCGGGTGGGGGATAAAAATAGTATCCGCTTCAAAAACAGGAGAGGCCTGGCCTTCTGCAATCCTCTGATTCACTTGATGATGATAATAATGATAATAATAATAAATAATAATAATAATAATTATTATTATACGAATCAGATGACTGCAGAACGCCAGGCATCTACCACCCCTCCCCACCGTCTCCTAATAATAATAATGATGATGACGATGATGATGATAATGATAATAATACTACTACTACTACTAATAATAATAACAATAATGATATAAAATTATTATTATTATTATTATTATTATTATTATTATTATTATGTCAGTACAACACAGCAAACGAGATCACTATGCTGGATTTCGTATTTCATCGTGATCTCGTTTGCTGTGTTGTACCGATTGTATTATTATTATTATTATTATTATTATTATTATTATTATTATTATTATATGAATCAGAGGACTGCAGAACGCCAGGCATCTACCACCCCTCCCCACCGTCTCCTAATAATCTAATATTAAAAACAATTATAAAAAACCCATTATAAAACAATCATACAATCCAAGCAAATGGAGCAACTAGGGGCATGTCAATTCCCCCATGCCGGGCGACATAGGTGGGTTTTCAGGAGCTTGCGAAAGGCAAGGAGGGTGGGGGCAGTCCTGATCTCTGGGGGGAGTCGATTCCAGAGGTCCGGGGCCACCACAGAGAAGGCTCTTCCCCTGGGTCCCACCAGACGGCATTGCTTTGTCGACTCTGTGGGACGTAACCGGTCGCTGGGATTCGTGGGGCAGAATTTAACTTGAGTGTTGAATTGTTTACATGTTTCTGTAGACACAACTATAAACAATCCAATAGGGATTCACAGACAACGCTACCATGACAAGGACACAGTGACAACAAAGACAGTAACAACAACAACAACAGTCAGGAGAATCTTTTGGGAAATGGTCTGAGCCTCTCAAAAGCAGGTTGACAGGCAGCTGGGAGGAAGGGAGACGAGGAAGTGACAGGGAAGGCAGAAGAGGGGGCAGGGGGGCGGAATCCAGCTGTGGATAAATGGGATGGAGGGCTGGGATTTGAACTGGTTTGACTGGTCTTGAATACATCAGGCTTTTAGTCTGTGTAGATTTTTTTACTTCATTGGATTTGTCTTTGTATTTGCTGTTTCATATTATATACTGTGAGTCTTCGAAGAGGGGCAGCATGCAACTCCAAATAATAATAATAATAATAATAATAATAATAATAATAATAATAATAGGAAGAAGAAGAAGAAATAGAAGTAGTAGAAGAAGGAGAAGAGGAAGGAGAAGAAGAAAGAAGGAGGAGGAAGAGGAGGAGGAAGAAGAAGTAGTAGTAGTGGTGGTGTATGACTTGGGATTGTTTATAGGACTGTGCTATTTCTCAACGTAAACTTTAACTCAAGTGAGTGTATCTGTGTGTGGCTGAGTAATTATTCACAACTGATCTCCATGTAAACCTTTCTGTGTGCACAACCTTGGGAAACAAGAAATGCTCTGCGCATATATATTAACAGAGAGCATAAATTTCTCTTACAAGATTCGAACTCAGAACATCCCAAAATCTAAACCAGGAAAAACCAGCACAAGCTGAGGCAAAGAGTCTGGGCCCAAATTATATTATGTTATGTTGTTATTTTATGTTATGTTATATATTATATTATATTATATTATATTATATTATATTATATTATATTATATTGTATTGTATTGTATTGTATTGTATTGTATTGTATTGTGTTGTGTTGTGTTGTGTTGTTGTGTTATGTTATGCTATGCTGTGTGCTGTTTGCCCTTTCATGCCGCCCCTCTCTCCAAGGGCTTGTGGAGGCTCATAACATATAATAAAAAAACCCCCAGTCCATAACATTTCGGGTCCAATTACTTGAATATAAAACCTAAAAGTAGAAGAGCATAAAAACCCAGCCATTCCCATTCAATCTGTTTTTCTCGATCCATTCATTGACCAGGGGTCAAGAACCCAATGGCCCCAGGGCTGGCGGCATAAGTGAGTCTAGAGACTCTTGCGGAAGGCGAGGAGGGAGGGGGGCAATACGAATCTCCAGGGGGGGCTGATTCCAGAAGGCTGGGGCCCCCACAGAGAAGGCTCTTCCCCTAGGCCCCGCCAAGCGACATTGTCCAGTCGACGGGACCCGGAGAAGGCCGACTCTGTGGGACCTGACCGGTCGCTAGGACTCGTGTGGCAGAAGGCGGTCCCACAAATAATCTGGCCCAATGCCAGGTACGGCTTTGTAGGTCATCACCAACACTCTGAATTGCGTCCGGAAACCAATGGTCAACCTCTGCAATCTACGGAGTGTTGGAGAAACATGGGGGTATCTGGGAAAACCCATGACCACTCGCGCGGCCGCAATTCTGCACAATTTGAAGATTCCGAACACTCTTCAGAGGTCGCCCCATGTGGAGAGTGTTGCTTGTGTCCACAGGGGAGATTTCAGTCTCTGGGCCATCTGGAGAGGTCAAGCTCCACGATTGACCTCTCCAGGTTTCTAAGAGGTCAGCAAGGGGCGTGCATAGGTGCACTAGGGTGCCTCCCATCCCCTGTCCAATTATCTCCACTATATCTCATATTTCTTTCCTTCCTCTCATATTTCTCTATATCTCCTCCTCTATCCTCCACTGATGTTATTGTACTTTATTCTTATATCTTCCTTCCTATTCTTTCCTTCCTTCCCTCCCTTCCCTTCCTCCCTCCCTTCCTTCTTTCCTTTCCTTCCTTCCTTCCTTCCTCTCTTTGATATATATTAGCACATGGTTAATCTCATTAACTTTCATTATGTATTGGATAAAATAAATAAATCAATGAGGTCAAGAGGCCTCCGGCCAAAGTGTTTGATGAGGGGGCCTTGGAGGCTGAAGTGGACACAGCTCAGGGCTTTGTACTGGGAGAAACTGGGAGATTGCTGGACTCTAAAGTCACTAATGCAAAAGGGATTTTGGGGGCTTCTTTAAACACACTCAACATTTAAAGAGAGAGAGAGAGAAAGAGAAGGATCAACACAGCGACTCAGTGAAATGAATAAAATGTTAATCAGTGACTAAAACAGTCCGGACTGCTCAGCTCGTATCTTGGGGGTCATCTTCTCCCAACAAAAAAGCCCATTTGTCCACTCAGACAATAGAAAGAGCCTGGTGGATGAAAGGCCAGGAGGGAGATAGCCAGGCAGCCTCAGCTCAGACCCAGATCAACCACCACAGATACTGGAGGATCAGGTTTAGGGTTGAGGGTCGTCCTTCAGGAATTCTTGGAGAACGGGTGGAATGCAGCCCCTGTAATAAGCAGGAAGAAGGAGGAAGGAAGAAGGAAGAAGGAAGAAGAGGAGGGGGAGGAAGAAAGGGGGGAAGGGGGCTTCTTGCACCCAGCAGGAGGTTGTAGCCAATGGCCGCAGGGGCTTCCTCCTTAATCTTGCTTGGCCACCAAACACAATCTGAGGTCAGTTGGGGGAAAGATCAGAAGCAACATGAGAAAATGTGATTTGACTGAAAGAGTCGTAGACGCTTGGAACAAACTCCCAGCAGACGTGGTTGGTCAATCCACAGTCACTGAAAGTAAACATGTCTGGGATAAACATAGATCCACCCTAAGATAAAGTACAGGACAGAGTAGAAGGGCAGACGAGATGGACCAGGAGGTCTTTTTCTGCCGTCCATCTTCTAGGTTTCTATGAATGAGGAAGGAAGGAAAGAAAGAAAAAGAAGGCAGGAAGCGAAAGAAGGAAGGAAGGAAGGAAGGAAGGAAGGAAGGAAGGAAGGAAGGAAGGAAGGAAGAATCCACAGTCAATGAATGTAAACAAAGCTGGGATAAACACAGATCCATCCTAAGATAAAACACAGGACAGAGTCTAAGGGCAGAAGAGATGGACCAGGGGGTCTTTTTCTGCCGTCAATGTTTCTACGTTTCTAAGAAAGTCCAGCTGGTCTTTTGAGCAGAACCTTCAGGCTAAAGCCGTCCAAGTCCAACCTACCCTGAGATGCTGGGCAGGACAAGTCGCGGCTCCGGGGAAAATCCGGCTTCTTTGGCTTCAACCTCTCGGTCCCTCTGCTGGCCGGAAGGTCTGGGGAAGGGCCTGGACTTTGGAAGCTCTTGCCCAATAGATGGATGTATTTATCTGTTGGGCAACCGATCGCTGCAGGAGGCGGTCCAGCCCCCGCCACTCAAAAGGGAAAGGCCGGACGGAAGGGGGGAACCAGGCTTTCCGGAGAGATGGGGAAGCGACTCCTAGCCACCCAACCTACGTCCACTACCCTCCAAGCTTTGGGAGGGTCAAGCGTCCCGTTCTGGTCCCTTTCATGGAGGCTGTCCCACAAATAATGCACTGGGGGGGGGAGCCCCCCATCTGAGTCTTGTATTGGCAGTTCTATGCTACCAAAAACCCCAGAAGAGAAGGATTTAGGGTGAGTGATTCCTGAGCAGTGCAGTCAGGCGGTAGGGAAAGCAAGTAGGATGCTTGGCTGCATAGCTAGAGGTATCACAAGCAGGAAGAGGGAGATTGTGACCCCGCTATATAGAGCGCTGGTGAGACCCCACTTGGAATAGTACTGTGTCCAGTTCTGGAGACCTCACCTACAAAAAGATATTAATGAAATTGAAGGGGTCCAAAGACGGGCGACAAAAATGGTGGAAGGTCTTGAGCATCAAACTGACCAGGAAAGACTTCATGGACTCCATGTGCCTTTGTCATGGTCAGGCCATTTCCTGCTACGGCTTGACTTCAAGGCTCCAATCCTTCCCTGCAGGGAGGCAGAACCGACTAGGTGGTTCCGCCCCAGACGCCTGATGGACCCTGAGGGCTTTCAGAGGGCGCTTGGGGTTTTACCGGATTCACTCATACACAGCTCAGCGGAGTCTCTTGCTGTGGCCTGGAACAGGGCTGAGACGGGGGCTCTTGACCGAATTGCGCCGTGGCACTAGACCCCGGGGAGCCCCTTGGTTTACCAAGCAGCTCCGGGTGTTGAAACGCCAGAAGAGACGTCAGATTGAGGATTGCATCATTTTACATTGGGAAACATGAAACTGCAGTTTCCATTGCTTTGACCACTTATCTAGTAAAGCTAAATCCTTTGCCATATTACAGACGCCTCCAGGAATATCAACCCTATTGCGCATTTTAAAGTCACTGGCAAATAGGCAAACCTTCCCTACCAAACCTTCCCCTATGTCACTCACAAACATATTAAAAAGAACAGGACCCAGAAGAGACCCTTGTGGCCCATCGCTTGTAACCTGTCTCTGCTCAGAATACTGGCCATTAACATTATCCAAGCAGCTTCTGTCCCTTCCTCCAAAAGACCATGATGAAGAACACCAGTGATATTTTAAACAGAGGGCAGATGACCCCAACCCTCGCGGGTCAGCTAGGCAGAGCAAAGAACTGCAGAATTGACGCTTTAGAAGACGCCTGAGTTAATTCAACGGCTCTTGCTGACCCCTCCGGCTGAAAAGGACCAAGACACTTTCTCTTGGAAGCCCGGTCACTCCCAGGAAGCGTGTTCTCACTCCACTGCATATCCTCCTTATGGGGAAGGTTTAAATAGCGGCCCTTTCTTACCCCAAATGACCCCCATGGGTCCACACGTCTTATGCCACAGTCTGCTCTGCTTTCTTACAACAAATATCACATTTGTCAACAAAATTCCTCAACTTGCCTTGAGCATCTAACATCAAGATTCTCCGAGTCTGCGGAGAGGGGCGGCATACAAATCCAATAAATAATAATAATAATAATAATAATAATAATAATAATAATAATAATAAAAGATCACATCACTAGTGGAAAGACCCACATACAGTGGTGCCTCTACCTGAGAAGGCCTCTACTTACGAACTTTTCTAGATAAGAACCAGGTGTTCAAGACTTTTTTTTGGCCTCTTCTCAAGAACCATTTTCCATTTACAAACCAGTGACTCTGCCGTGACCGGTACGCGCCCTGGAAGGCGTCTTCAGGGACCTCTCGCAAGGTCTTTGTCACGGCTGATCTCTTCTATGGACGAAAAACGCTCCTGGCCACAACGCGCTACGAGTCCGCGAGTTCCTGGCCAAACGCCAGGTGCCAACGTTGCCCCACCCCACCCCTATAGTCCTGACGTCGCCCCAGCAGACTTCCTTCTGTCCCCAGCCCTGAAAGGAACCCGTTTTTCGTCCATAGAAGAGATCAGCCGTGACGAAGACCTTGCAAGAGGTCCCTGAAGACGCCCTCCAGGGTGCGTACCGGTCACGGCAGAGTCACTGGAAAAAATGTGTAGAGGCCCAAGGACAGGACTTTGAAGAATTTTAAGGGTTTGTGCAAATCCGTTCAATAACTTAACAAAAAATAACTGCATTACTTTTGGAACGCCCCCTGTAGCTCACTTGAAAAAAACCACAGCATTTTTTTTCTTTTACTGATGACTTTGCTGCTAAGACTTTTTATCAAGTGCTTTGCACAATCTACGCAGGAAGCCGGCTGCAGGATTTTTCCAAGAATAAACGACTGAGTTTCCTGGGCGCAGCCTCAGCAGGAAAAGCAGAGGAACGGATGGGGTGAAAGGAGCCGGCCGGCCCTGCCTCCGTCCAGGGGTCAGACCCATGGCCTCCCAGCCCAGGTTGACCCCTGTCCTTCGCAGATCAGGAATGTGGGGGGACCTGTGTGTGTGTGTTTCCCTTTCCCTTTCCACCCACTTTGGCTTAATGATCCACCAGTGTTTGCTGGGCAAGAGTCCAGCTGGAAACCAGCCTTTCATCCACGGACTTCAAAGCCCCACGGACCTGGAGCACCGGGGTAACTGCGGGGGGGCTGGGGGGGGGCAGAACAGGCAGGGCCTCAGCTCCCCAGGAGGGAAACAAGGGAAATTGGGCCGATCCGCTGGGCCAGGTGGAAGGAGGGTGCGGACAGCAATGCTTCTGTCCAGGAGGGGCTTCAGAAGAAAAGGATTGAGGGCTGGTGATTTCTGACCATCTCCCAAATGGGGGAACCGTGTGGTCAGGTGGTAGGGAAAGCGAGTCGAAGGCTTGGCTGCATAGCTGGAGGTATCACAAGCAGGAAGAGGGAGACTGTGACCCCACTGTATATTTTACAACCTTCACAACTTACAACCATGATGGGAAGTCTCCATTATGGTCTTAAATCGAGGACTACTTGGCTTTAGGTATTACAAAAAATGAAAAAAAACTATTGATATTAGAAAGTTCAAATACTTTTCCTTCTTCCTTACTCAAGGTGATTAATTTGCCTTGTTACATAATACAGTGGTCCCTCTACTTACGAACTTCATTCGTTCCGTGACCAGGTTCTTAAGTAGAAAAGTTTGTAAGAAGAAGCAATTTTTCCCATAGGAATCAATGTAAAAGCAAATAAGGCATTCGACTGGGGAAACCACAGGGAGGGTGGAGGCCCTGTTTCCTCCCAGGAGATTCCTAGAGAGGCCCCACGGAGGCTTCTCCCCGCCTTTTCCGGCCCCGTTTTCTCCCAGGAGATTCCTAGAGAGGCCCCACGGAGGCTTCTCCCTGCCTTTTCCAGCCCTGTTTCCTCCCAGGTCATTCCTAGAGAGGCCTCACGAAGGCTTCTCCCCGCCTTTTCTGGCCCTGTTCCCCCCCCTGGAGATTCCTAGACAGGCACCACGGAGGCTTCTCCCTGTCTTTTCTGGCCCTGTTTCTCCCCCTGGAGATTCCTAGAGAGGCCCCACGGAGGCTTCTCCCTGCCTTTTCCAGCCCTGTTTCCTCCCAGGAGATTCCTAGAGAGGCCCCATGAAGGCTTCTCACCGCCTTTTCTGGCCCTGTTTCCCCCCCTGGAGATTCCTAGAGAGGCACCACGGAGGCTTCTCCCTGTCTTTTCTGGCCCTGTTTCCCCCCGCTGGAGATTCCTAGAGAGGCCCCACGGAGGCTTCTCCCTGTCTTTTCCAGCCCTGTTTCCTCCCAGGAGATTCCTAGAGAGGCCCCATGAAGGCTTCTCCCCGCCTTTTTTGGCCCTGTTTCCCCCCCGGGAGATTCCTAGAGAGGCACCACGGAGGCTTCTCCCTGTCTTTTCTGGCCCTGTTTCCCCCCCTGGAGATTCCTAGAGAGGCTCCACGGAGGCTTCTCCCTTTCTTTTCTGGCCCTGTTTCCCCCCCTGGAGATTCCTAGAGAGGCCCCACGGAGGCTTCTCCCTTTCTTTTCTGGCCCTGTTTCCCCCCCTGGAGATTCCTAGAGAGGCACCACGGAGGCTTCTCCCTGTCTTTTCTGGCCCTGTTTCCCCCCCTGGAGATTCCTAGAGAGGCACCACGGAGGCTTCTCCCTGTCTTTTCTGGCCCTGTTTCCCCCCCTGGAGATTCCTAGAGAGGCCCCACGGAGGCTTCTCCCTTTCTTTTCTGGCCCTGTTTCCCCCCCTGGAGATTCCTAGAGAGGCCCCACGGAGGCTTCTCCCTGTCTTTTCTGGCCCTGTTTCCCCCCCTGGAGATTCCTAGAGAGGCCCCACGGAGGCTTCTCCCTGTCTTTTCTGGCCCTGTTTCCCCCCCTGGAGATTCCTAGAGAGGCCCCACGGAGGCTTCTCCCTGTCTTTTCTGGCCCTGTTTCCTCCCAGGAGATTCCTAGAGAGGCCCCACGGAGGCTTCTCCCTGTCTTTTCCGGCCCTGTTTCCTCCCAGGAGATTCCTGGAGAGGCCCCACGGAGGCTTCTCCCTGCCTTTTCTGGTGACAGTTTTGGAGGCTGGGGTTTGTAAGTGCAAAATGGTTCTTGAGAAGAGGCAAAAAAATCTTGAACACCTGGTTCTGATCTAGAAAAGTTCGTAAGTAAAGACGTTCTTAGGTAGAGGGACCACTGTATGTAATACTGCTTAAATATACTTAAACTATATATTTTATACTTAAAATATATGTGTTAATTTTGCAATGACTACACACACCAAGTTCAAATTCCCAGAGTGATATAATGCGTTTTTTTTCCAGCATTGCACAAGATTTGCCCTGGGAGCCGTGAACATCCACTGTATCTTAATAAATCCACGGTGACATTTTTATGTCATTAATATGTCTTGGAATTTTGCCTGGTTAGAAAAACTAGATTCCTTTCAGATTTGACTTCTAACATTCTCCGAATAATGTGGTATATTTCGTTTCAGTGCCTTTTTACACATTTATAGATACGGTCAAATGTCCTTGAGCCATTTCCAACATTTATTACTATATAATTTGTTTATCTTTTGATTATTGACCCAACGTTATGCCCACTTTGCACCGGTTTCCTCTCGAGTTGTAATTTGCATTAAATTTTAGAGATACTGTCAAACAGTATTTTAGTGGTTGTGTCGTATCTAAATGTATAAATCATCCCACAGTTGTCGCCAGGGTCAAGGGGTCCCACTTTCGATGCCCTAGGTCAGGGGTGGGCAAAACTGGCCCATCCGTGGCAGGTGGACTTCAACTCCCAGAATTCCTGAGCTAGAATCATTGGCTGGTAAGATTCCACAACAACTCAATGGCACATAAGCAATCAATCAAATCTATCTATCCCGAATAGAACAGAATAGAGTAGAGTAGAATTCTTTATTTGGCCAAGTGTGATTGGACACATGAGGAATTTGTCTTTGGTGCAGATGCTCTCAGTGGACATAAAAGAAAAGATACATTGGTCAAGAATAGAATTAGAATGGAATGGAATAGAATTCATTATTGGGCCAAGTTTGATTGGACACACAAGGAATTTGTCTTGGTGCAGATGCTCTCAGTGGACATAAAAGGAAAAGAGACATTGGTCAAGAACCATGTGGTACAACACTTAATGATTGTCATAGGGGTCAAATAAGCAATGAAGAAACAATATTAATAAAAATCTTAAGGATGCAAGCAACAAGTTAGAGTCATACAGTCATACATGGGAGGACATGGGTGGTAGGAATGAGGAGAAAAACGAGTAGTAATAGTAGTGCAGACTTAGTAAAAAGTCTGACAGTGTTGAGGGAATTATTTGTTTAGCAGAGTGAGGGCATTTGGGAAAAAACTCTTCTCGTGTCTAGTTGTCTTGGTGTGCAATGCTCCGTAGCGACGTTTTGAGGCTGGGAGTTGAAACAGTTTGTGTCCAGGATGCGAGGGGTCATTCAATATTTTCCCCACCCTCTTTTTGACTTGTGCAGTATTCAGGTCCTCAATGGGGAAGGCAGGTGGGCAGCCATTGTTTTGTTCTGCCGTTCTGATTCTCCTCTGTGTCGGTCCTGTTGGGTTGCAGAACTTAGTATCTATAGGTTTTGGCGTATTCTGGTTTCTCCCCATGAAAGAGGTTTGGGAAGAAACCCCAATGTGCCAAGACCTACTATGCCCGTGAAAGTCTACAAAAACACAAATATATAGTACACTGCTCAAAAAAATAAAGGGAACCCTTAAACAACACAATATAAATCCAAGTCAATACAACGTCTGTGAAATCCAACTGTCCACTTAGGAAGCAACACTGATGGACAGTCAATTTCACCTGCTATTGTGTGCATTCAACTTTCTACAGAACAAAGGATTCAATGAGAATATTTCATTCATTCGTTACTAGGATGGGTTCTTGGAGGGTTCACTTTATTTTTTTGAGCAGTATATATGTGACATATTTTTGCTGCCTTCGCTGTGCTTTCATTTTTGAGGTCAATTTTTACTTTTCCAAAAATTAATGTATTTATTTTTATTTATTTATTTAATTGGATTTGTATGCCGCCCCTCTCTGAGGACTTGTATGCTGGATATGCTATTTGCAGGATGTGCTGTCTGAAACCTTTACTGATTTTTTTCTTTTACAACTCTCTCTCTTTTCATGATTTGTTCTTTTTAATTAAAAGCTGAACACCCCAAAGTAATTGGAAATAAAATCGGGGTTCAGGGGTTTAGGGTAGTACAGGGAGGACATAATTTTTGTCCCAGCCACCTGTCATAAAGATGCTTTGTCAAAGACTATTTTGAGGGCAAAATACATTACGGCTGCAGCATTCTCTTAGGTCACACCTTAATCTGCCAAGATTTGTACTTGACAAATGTCGCGTCAACCCCAAACCCTGTAAATATCGTGCAAGAAAAAGCTAGAACTTCCTTTCCGAAATTGCTCCAAATGAACCAGGCCTTGGGGGAAAAAGGAAAGAAAGTCAAAAAGACAACGGTGCCATGTCAAGCATGGCTTGATCGAAGGCCTCTTCAATGTTTTCTGATTTTAAAAAATCTCAGTCTATTCCCTGGCCAGGAAAAAATCAAAACCATCTTGTTCCTGCTACTATGCTGTATGTAAAATATGTTGGGTGATACATAGGCTAACAATGTAAGTGTAAGACTGTACCTTTAAGTGCAATGTGCTGGTTGGCCACAAGAGGGAGCCAACAATGTTCCTCTTGGGGGAGTTTAGACTAGAGAGATTTATATTTGCTGTGTGCAATAACCTGGTTTGCACACCATTATTAGGATTATATGTGTGTGATATTGGTCAGATATTGTTTATTTGCCTATCTGTAAATAATAATATTGGTCTCTTTAGTATTATTATTATTATTATTATTATTATTATTATTATTATTATTATTAATAATTAGATTTGTATGCCGCCCCCTCCAAGGACTCGTAGCAGCAGTACTAAGTCTGATTCATTGCTGCATTAACTCTACTTAAAGTTTGCTGAAGGTTTATTATGTTACCTGGACATTCTGAAAGTTCCCTACAAACCTGGAAGAAATAATACTGCAGTAAACTCACAAACGCCCAGGCAGGTACTGGACTTCAGCAGCCTTGGCTGCATGGCAACTCCAGTCTGGCTCTCTCCTGCCCTCTGGTGGCAGCAGGTGGGGGCAACCCTGGTTGTGAGCCAGATCCCCCCCCCTCTGCCAGCTGTGCTGGCCCTTCCCCAGCAAGGGAAGCCAAAGGCCAGGCCAGGAGGGGCTTCCTTGCAGTTGAATGTTTCCAAATGTCAAATAATTCCCTTGGGGAAAAGGAATCCCCCATCTGAGTCTTGCATTGGCAGTTCTGGGTTAGAAACATAGAAGACTGACGGCAGAAAAAGACCTCATGGTCCATCTATGTTTATCCCAGGCATGTTTGAATTCAGCTACTGTGGATTTATCAACCATGTCTGCTGGGAGGCCCAATTGTGGGTGCTCGAATGGCAGGCGCTGGTGTCACAGAAAGTGACCGAACGTTTGGCGTTTCAAGCGGTCATGTCTCAAAAGTCATGACAGCTTTTGAAAGAGAAGGGAAAACGTCCTCAGCCAAGCACAGGCCTGGTCGAAAGTCGAAGTCGTCTGAGAGAGACCGCTCGGACTCTAACGCAAATGGTTAGAGCGGATCGCAAGACCACAGCTCCTAAAATCCCTGCAGGGCTCAATAGACACGGACAGAACCCAGTTCCCACAAAAACTGTTCGGAGGGAGCGTCACACATCTGGATTCCAAATCTGGATTGTCAAGGTGTTTCCGTGCGCAATTTCTCTATCTGCCCAGGTGCAGTGGCATAATTGCGTTGGACTCTGCCGGCACTCAGACCCACGGGGGCGACCACACATCACCGTCAAAACTACTTCAGCTTCAACCACAACAACACAAGGGCCCACAACAGATACAAGCTTAATATTAACCGCTCCAAACTGAACTGTAAAAAATACGACTTTAACAATCGAGTTGTCGAAGCGTAGAATTCACTACCGGACTCTGTAGTATCATCCCCTAACCCCCAACACTTTACCCTTAGACTATCCATGGTTGACCTCTCCAGATTCCTAAGAGGTCAGTAAGGGCCGTGCATAAGTGCCCTAGAGTGCCTTCCGTCCCCTGTCCTATAGTCTCTCCTATATCTTCTCTTCTATCCCTATGTCTTTTCCTGCTATTCTCTCATATATTATATTTCACTCCTTTATTTTCTCCTCCATTTAAAACCTTCTACCTGATTGTGTCCCTCTATAACCCTCATTGTGTATTATTGTGTATTGGACAAAACAAACAAACAAACAAATTATTGGCTGTAACTGAATCCAGGCTTTTGACACAGGAGAAGAACCTACTGACTTCTCACCCAGTGAACCCAGGGGAGATATTCTGCAATTATTTGCAATGCATAATCTAAATAGTGGCTTTCCTGATAAGGAAGGAGGCTGAAGGCCACACGGCCCATCACCCCCAGCGCCACCCCCCGTACGGCCGGAAGAGAGATGGGCTCCTGGACCTGGGCTGATTGGAGGAGGAGCCCTGGTCCTATCAAAGAGGCGTCCAAGCATCAAGCGCCTGTCCCTCCAAGGCCCAGCCTGGCCCTTCTCCCCACCACCACCACCAGCCCCCCAAGAAAGATATTAAAATGATCAGCTGTAAAAAAAACCCACATCAGATGAAAACACTGATAAAATGAGGAGGTTCAGCTGTTGTGATTATTATGACCGCAACGCTATTGCTAACTGGCCAAGTGTCTCTTTGTTTATTTTGGATGTTTGTCTTGCTTTAAAAAAGTTTTAGTCTTTAATTGCAGTGCATTTTTTTTTTAAATTGGAAGCTGCCCAGTGTCATTGACTGAGATGGGCAGCTACAGAAGTTGGATGAAAACAAACAAAAGCAGCCACGGAAGGAAAACGCTTTGTTCAAAAGGAACTGGTGGAATATAAGGGGAGTTATATTATATATAGGTCTTATATGTTAAGTGGAAGAAGTAGCCTTACGACAGCTGTAATTGACAGTCAATTGTCAATGATCAATATCATTAGGAGCATTAGAGGGTGTGATTGGCGTTAGAGTAATAAATATTGATAGAAAGGAAAGTTAAGAGTTAAAAACAAAACAGGGAAGGGAACTCTGAGCATATGGTGAATGAAATGAAAAGATTCCATGGGGCTGTGGAATAATTTTTTTACAAACTTAAAAGCAGGGGCCTACCTACTAAAGCAGGGAAGAAAATTGCATCTATGGTCGCCTCTCCAGCTGGACATAAAAACAACTGTGGACATGTCAAGTTCAGAGTAGGTTTGCAAAACGTTCAAACCACCCTAATATTATGATGTTTCCATTTTTCTGTCCACCCCCTGTAACTCCCCTTTGAGCTTAAATAAGGCAGAGTGAAATTCGTTGCGTTCCAAGAGAGTGAAGGGATTTGCCAACAATCTTGCAGAACCACTTTTGAGAGGTTGCAAAGAGTGAGTCCAGGGAGAGAGCAGGTTGCCCTAAGCTCAGCTCCAATGTCCATGGGTGTGCCGGCCAGCTGGTTCTATGGCTCGCACAGAGGCTGTTCCGGGGGGGGGGGGGGGCGTTTTGGGTTCCCAGGGAGCCTCCGGGAGGAAGGGGGAGGCCGCTTTCGCCCTCTCTCGGTTCCCAGGAAGCCTTGCGAGGGTGAAACAGGGGCCTCCTGGGCCCACCAGAGGTTGGGGAACAGGCCGTTTCCAGCCTCCAGAGGGGAGGGGGGAGCTGTTTTCGTCCCTCCCCAGGCATTGAATTATGGGTGTGGGCACTCGTGCATGTGTGATAGCGCACCCGCGTGATCTTTTGGCACCAGAGGGAAAAAAAAGGGTTCTCCATCACTGTCATACGGGGAGATCAACCTCGGGTCATAAACAGAGTGAGATCCGTGGCTGGATTTAAAACTATGGAATGGGTCCACATCAACTTTAAATAGGAAAGTGGACCCAAGAACAAGGGGCCACAATCTGAGGTCAGTTGGGGGAAAGATCAGAAGCAACGTGAGAAAATATGATTTTACTGAAAGAGTAGTAGATGCTTGGAACAAACTCCCAGCAGACGTGGTTGGTAAATCCACAGTGACTGAATGTAAACATGCCTGGGATAAACATATAGATCCATCCTAAAATGAAATACAGAAAACAGTATAAGGGCAGACTAGATGGACCATGGGGTCTTTTTCTGCCCTCAGTCTTCTATGTTTCTAACATGAGAAAATATTATTTCACTGAAAGAGTTGTAGATGCTTGGAACAAACTTCCATGCCTGGGATAAACATATAGATCCATCCTAAGATGAAATACAGAAAACAGTATAAGGGCAGACTAGATGGACCATGGGGTCTTTTTCTGCCCTCAGTCTTCTATGTTTCTAACATGAGAAAATATTATTTCACTGAAAGAGTTGTAGATGCTTGGAACAAACTTCCATGCCTGGGATAAACATATAGATCCATCCTAAGATGAAATACAGAAAACAGTATAAGGGCAGACTAGATGGACCATGGGGTCTTTTTCTGCCCTCAGTCTTCTATGTTTCTAACATGAGAAAATATTATTTCACTGAAAGAGTTGTAGATGCTTGGAACAAACTTCCATGCCTGGGATAAACATATAGATCCATCCTAAGATGAAATACAGAAAATAGTATAAGGGCAGACGAGATGGACCATGGGGTCTTTTTCTGCCCTCAGTCTTCTAGGTTTCTAACATGAGAAAATATTATTTCACTGAAAGAGTTGTAGATGCTTGGAACAAACTTCCATGCCTGGGATAAACATATAGATCCATCCTAAGATGAAATACAGAAAATAGTATAAGGGCAGACGAGATGGACCATGGGGTCTTTTTCTGCCCTCAGTCTTCTAGGTTTCTAACATGAGAAAATATTATTTCACTGAAAGAGTCGTAGATGCTTGGAACAAACTTCCATGCCTGGGATAAACATATAGATCCATCCTAAGATGAAATACAGAAAATAGTATAAGGGCAGACGAGATGGACCATGGGGTCTTTTTCTGCCGTCAGTCTTCTAGGTTTCTAACATGAGAAAATATTATTTCACTGAAAGAGTCGTAGATGCTTGGAACAAACTTCCATGCCTGGGATAAACATATAGATCCATCCTAAGATGAAATACAGAAAATAGTAGAAGGGCAGAGGAGATGGACCATGAGGTCTTTTTCTGCCGTCAGTCTTCTATGTTTCTAACATGAGAAAATATTATTTCACTGAAAGAGTAGTAGATGCTTGGAACAAACTTCCATGCCTGGGATAAACATAGATCCATCCTAAGATGAAATACAAAAAACAGTATAAGGGCAGATGAGATGGACCATGGGGTCTTTTTCTGCCCTCAGTCTTCTATGTTTCTAACATGAGAAAATATTATTTCACTGAAAGAGTAGTAGATGCTTGGAACAAACTTCCATGCCTGGGATAAACATATAGATCCATCCTAAGATGAAATACAGAAAATAGTAGAAGGGCAGAGGAGATGGACCATGAGGTCTTTTTCTGCCGTCAGTCTTCTATGTTTCTAACATGAGAAAATATGATTTCACTGAAAGAGTTGTAGATGCTTGGAACAAACTTCCATGCCTGGGATAAACATAGATCCATCCTAAGATGAAATACAGAAAACAGTATAAGGGCAGACGAGATGGACCATGGGGTCTTTTTCTGCCCTCAGTCTTCTAGGTTTCTAACTTGAAATGGCACCAGAGAGTTAATGGAAATAATACAAAATTCTTCGTTTGGGGGGGGGGAGTCCAAGGCAGCGGTCTGGGGAAAGGGAATTTGCAGGGGCATTAAAAGGATAAATGAAAAACAAGCAGAATTTGAAGAAATTCCCCAGACACAAAGGTTTCATTCATCGTCACCTCATTAGGTTCCTACGTGGCAGGTTTAGGTTATTAAACTGTTATTTAAGTTTAGAGAGAAATTTCAGAGGGTTTCGGAGGAGGAGAAAAAACAAGGATCCTCGAATACAGCTCATCTGTTTGGGACCCACACCGCCTCTCGGACATCAACACCCTCGGAAATGTCCAGAGATGCTTCACCAGAAGAGCCCTTCACTCCTCCACTCGAGACAGAAGACCCTACAAGACTGGACTTTCAACCCTGGGTTTAGAAAGTTTAGAACTAAGACGCCTTAAACAAGATCTAAGCATTGCCCACAAGATCCTATGCTGCAACGTCCTGCCTGTCGATGACGACTTCAGCTTCAACCACAACAACACAAGAGCACACAACAGATTTAAACTTAACATTAACCTCTCCAAACTTGACTGTAAAAAATACGACTTTAGTAATCAAGTTGTTGAAGTGTGGAACTCATTACCGGACTCCATAGTATCTTCCCCTAACCCCCAACACTTGACCCTTAGACTATCCACGGTTGACCTCTCCAGGTTCCTAAGAGGTCAGTAAGGAGCGAGTACAAGTGCATTAGAGTGCCCTCCGTCCCCTGTCCTATAGTCTCTCCTTTATCTCGTATGTCTTTTCTTCCTTTCCTATATCTCTTCTTCTATTCTTTGATATATTTTATTCCTATATCTACTCTCCTATTCTTTCTTTGACATATTGTGTATTGGACAAAATCAATCAATCAAATAAATAAATAAATAAATAAACGATGATCAGGAGAGAAGGAGGAGATGTTGGCCTTCAGTAAAGGTAACCAAGATAAGATGGCGAGAGCCCCTTTCGAGCACACACACACACACACACACACACAAGAACGCAGCACAGGACCATAAAACCTCAAAGGTCACCGAGTCTGGCCTCTTGCTCAACCCAGCAGACCTCCCAGGGCCAAGAGAGCCCTCAACTCACAGGGCAGCCTCTTTCCACCCCTCTCAGCCCTGGACGCGTCCTCTGGGCCAACGGAGAATCAGCAGAGAGTAATACACAAATAGGTCAGCAAGTGTTGTGTTGCCTCTGTGCAAATCGATGGTGAGACCCCACTCGGAGTCCTGTGGACAGTTCTGGTCACCTCACCTCAAGGAGGACAGAATGGAACTGGGAAAGGGGCAAAAAAGAGCAACAGGAATGACCAAGGGAATGGAGCCCCCTCCCTTAGGAAACCAGGTGGCAAGGCCTTGGTCTCTTCCGCCTTGAGAGACGGCGTTGAAGGGGGGACTTGATCGAAGGGTATAAAATCCTGCAGGGGATAGAAAAGGTGGATGGAGAAAAATCATTTTCTCTATCGCACAATACTTGGAGGAGCCCCCCCACCCCAAAGCTCACAGGTGAGGAAGTGAGGACAAACCAAGGGGGATATTGGTTGATGGGATTCCCTTCCAGAATTCCCTTCCAGGAGAGGCCGTGACAGCTGTCAGCCTTCATGGCTTCAAGGCAGGATTAGACAGATTCAGGGATGCCAAGAGTATCATAGGTGGTCATTGAAACAGATGTCCAGGATTCCCTTGAGTACCACTTGTTGGGGGTCCAGGGGAAGGGAGGGTCTTGCCTTCTCCTTCTGCTCAAGATCCCCCTGGACAATTGGGGGGCCACTGTGGGACACAGAATGCAGGACTCCAAGGGCTTTGGCCTGACTCAGCAGGGCTCTTCTGAGGTCCTTATGTTCTTGACCAAGGATTTTCCAAGAACCTCAAAACAAGACCCACATATCAATGGGCTCCAAACAAGCAGGTCATTGGATCCACCCCCATCCTAGAAGTGAGCAGCTGTAGACGAGTGACAGGACAGAGACATCTCACTTGGAGTTTTGAAAGCCCACGTTGAGCCTTGTCCCAAAGGGGCCTCCGTGACTGAAACGGCCACTCACAAAATAATCCCTTACTCAAAGGCCACCATCTAAGGTGTCCCTGGCTACTTCCACAGCCTAAGTGAACATCCCATAATGTCCCATTCCACATAAGACTTTTAACCCCCCTTTGTTAGGACCCATCGGAACGGATGAAAACCAGGTGGACAAGGAGAAGGGCCTCGGATGGCCCCCCCCCTCTGCCCCCCCGCTCTACCCTACTTGGATGGCCCCTGTTGGACCGAGAGTGGGCACACGTCCAGCGGCCGCATCCCATCCCCGGAATACCAACCCTTCATTAAGGAAGAACATTCCCGCTGCCTGGTCTTTCTCAGGGTCAATCTTTCAAGACTTGTTCGTGACAAACTCACTCGGGCCCTCACGGACGGCAGACGGACGGCATTCCTGCCCAGTCCGGTTAATCTGGGCTGAAGGTCTCTGAGAAGGGGGGGGGGTCAGAAGGACTCCCCTCCCTTCAGCCTCTCGCCGTCTTCTGGGGCCTCACCAGCTCTCTGTGGAAGCTGCCCACCCAAGGACTGACCCACCTGAAGAGGCGAAACGTCTGAGCAGCCTCAAAGTATGGAAAGGGCTGCATTGTCCATTTTGTTTTTATTTATTCATTTTGTCCAATACACACTGAAGGGAATACACCAGTGGTAATATATATAAAGAAAAGGACAGAAGGAAAGATATAAAAATAGAGGAGAATCTATATGAAAGGAAGAAAAAATTAAATATGACATTTAAATGTGTCAAAGGGTTAAATAAGGTCCAGGAGGGAAGTGTTTTTAATGGGAAAGTGAACCCAAGAACAAGGGGACACAATCTGAAGTGAGTTGGGGGAAAGATCAGAAGCAACATGAGAAAATATTATTTTACAAAAATAGAAGTAGATCCTTGGAACAAACTCCCAGCAGGCGTGGTTGGTCAATCCACAGGAACTGAATATAAACCTGCCTGGGATAGACACCCATCCATCCTAAGATAAAATACAGAAAATAGTATAAGGGCAGACGAGATGGACCAGGAGGTCTTCTTCTGCCGTCAATCTTCTAGGTTTCTAGGTTTCTAAATGAGATATAGGGGAGACTACAGAACAGGGGACAGAAGGCAGACTGGGGCACTTATCCACGCCCCTCACTGACCCCTTAGGAACCTGGAGAGGTCAAGCGTGGAGAGTCTAAGGGGGAAATGTTGGGGGTCAGGGGTTGACACTAGTGATAATGCATTCCATGCTTCGACAACTCGATTGCTGAAGTCGTGTTTTTTACAGTCAAGTGTGGAGCCGTTAATATTAAGTTTGAATCTGTGGTTGTGCAGCTGCCCCGAAGAAGGAAAACGTAGATGAGCCACCAGTGTGGTGCGAAGGGGGGGGGGACACACAGCCAGGGGTGTGTGTGTGTGTGTCATAATTCCTGCAGGGACCTGAAGAACCAGCTTTGCAAGGGGCTGGAACCAATTGGCCCGGAAGAGGCGCAGAACAATTGAAGTGACCTGTCGGGTTGAGCCGAGAGGCTTGGAATAGCCACAGGGACAGGGGGACCCTTCCCTCCTCCAACGCCTGGCGCACCGAGGGCGGAGTTTCCTCATTCTTACTACTTGCATTTATTCCACATCTGAGTTTAGAAAAAAGGGGGAAACTGAGACCAAGGGGCCTCGGAAGCAGAGACCTCGGCAGACGAATCACAAAAGACCTAAGTGCCAAAGTTGACCCCTGCAACAACATCGCCCAGAAGGCTTCAAGAGTTGTAAACCTGATCCTACGTGGCTTCTGCTCTGGCAATCTCACACTACTGACCAGAGCTTGCAAAACTTTTGCCAGACCCATCCTGGAATACAGCTCATCTGTTTGGAACCCATACTGCATCTCAGACATCAAAACCCTTGAAATGTCCAGAGATCCTTCACCAGAAGAGCCCCTCACTCCTCCACTCGAGACAGAAGACCCTACGAGACTGGACTCACTATCCTGGGTCTTGAAAGCTTAGAACTAAGATGCCTTAAACAAGATCTAAGTATTGCCCACAAGACCATAGGCTGCAATGTCCTGCCTGTCAAAGACTACTTCAGCTTCAACCACAACAACACAAGAGCACACAACAGAGTTAAACTTAATATTAACTGCTCCAAACTTGACTGTAAAAAATACGACTTCAGTAACCTAGTGCACTTGTACTCGCCCCTTACTGACCTCTTAGGAATCTGGAGAGGTCAACCATGGATAATCCAAGGGTCAAATGTTGGGGGTTTGGGGATGACCCTATGGAGTCCGGCAATGAGTTCCACGCTTCGACAACTCGGCGACTGAAGTCGTATTTTTTACAGTCAAGTTTGGAGCGGTTAATATTGAGCTTGAATCTGTTGCGTGCTCTTGTGTTGTTGTGGTTGAGGCTGAAGTAGACCTGGACTGAGAGACTCCGACCACCCAATGGACTGCAGGTGGCCTGGGGTACCCCAGCCCCCTCCAGCCATGCCTCTGTGGCCCCTCCCCTCCCCCCCCACCCCTCCCCCCACCCCAGCAAGGCCCCCACAGGACACACCGTTCTTCCAGGGAGGGTCCCTCTCCCGGCACACTCAGCAAAGGGGCTGGAACTCCGGGGCAGCCAATCGATCCGGTCTCAGAGAAGCAGGGACGTGGCCTGGAGAAAGGGACAAGAGGTCAGTCCCCCTCCTTCCAAAGCCTTCCAAAGAAAAGAGCTGCTTCACAGGTGTGTGTGTGTGTGTGTGTGTGTGGTTCCTCTGGGGCCAAATCCCGCCTCCCAATCCCTCTGGGGACCAGCCTGGAGGTGAAGGGGGCAGCTCTGTCTTCCGCCTGAGAGGTCGCGCCCCCCCATCTTAAGACTTGGAAGAAGCCCCCCACCCATCTGGCAGCAGAGGGCTGCCAATCAGGATTCAACTCTTTCCGATTCCAATCGAATTGACATTGGACCTTCTCCAGCCCCTCCCCCCAAAAGCAAGAACAGGTCAGGAGACGCCGGGTCCCCCCAAATACCCCGGAAGGCTCTTGGGGGATCGGCACCATAGTTCCCTCTAAGCTGAGCAGTGAGCAATGGCTCACTTAAAAATCATCATCAACTCAGAGTTTTTGAAACCTGCCCAGAAGCCGAGAGGGAAAGAGTGAGAGGGAAAGAGTGCCGCCCAGTCCCAAAGGGACTACCGCTCAGACACTATACTTTTCCGCTCACCCTCCCAAAAAATTAGAGGGAACACTGATCGGCACCACTGGCAAACACGCAGGGGGTCCTCAAGGGGGGGGGCAAGTCTGGAGGGGCTGCATCCCAGAGGGCCGAGAGGGGTTTAGACCATGGCAGCCTGACTTGGGGTGGGGGTGGGGGGCAGAGGGCAGGGCTCCGTTTTCTGCTTCCTACCGCGAGCAGGTGTCCCTGGGGGTGGTCTGGGGCCCCCTCACCCTCTAACCTTGCACCCACACCCAGAGTAACCCAGGTGGGCTGCCTGCCCTGTTCCCTCTTATCGGCAGAAGGACACACAAAGGCTGCTCCTCTCCGGCCACTCCACCTCCCTTGCAAGGTTTCAGGCCCCAGCCACCTGCAGCCAAAGCAAAGCGGTGACTCCCTCCCCCTCCCTCTCTGCCCTTCTGCTCCTTGGGGGGAGGAGGGAATTCACAGGACCCAAAAGGGACAAAGGGAGTTCGGCAAATATTGACCCACAAAGGGAAAGTTTGTCCCTCTGGTGCAGGAGGCGCCAAACGTTATAAAATGCAGAAACACAAGAAGTCCTTGACTTACTGACCGAAGGAACCAACGTACAGCGGCGCCTCTGCCTAAAAAGGCCTCTACTTAACAAACTTTTCTAGATAAGAACCAGGTGTCCAAGACTTTTTTTGCCTCTTCTCAAGAACCATTTTCCACTTACAAACCCCAGCCTCCGAAACTGTCACCAGAAAAGGCAGGGAGAAGCCTCCGTGGGGCCTCTCTAGGAACCTCCGGGGAGGAAACAGGGCCAGAAAAGGCGGGGAGAAGCCTCCGTGGGGCCTCTCCAGGAATCTCCCGGGAGGAAACAGGGCCAGAAAAGGCAGGGAGAAGCCTCCGTGGGGCCTCTCTAGGAATCTCCTGGGAGGAAACAGGGCCAGAAAAGGTGGGGAGAAGCCTCCGTGGGGCCTCTCTAGGAATCTCCTGGGAGGAAACAGGGCCAGAAAAGGTGGGGAGAAGCCTCCATGGGGCCTCTCTAGGAATCTCCTGGGAGGAAACAGGGCAGGAAAAGGCGGGGAGAAGCCTCTGTGGGACCTCTCTAGGAATCTCCTGGGAGGAAACAGGGATGGAAAAGGTGGGGAGAAGCCTCCGTGGGGCCTCTCTAGGAATCTCCTGGGTGGAAACAGGGCCGGAAAAGGCAGGGAGAAGCCTCCTTGGGGCCTCTCTAGGAATCTCCTGGGAGGAAACAGGGCAGGAAAAGGTGGGGAGAAGCCTCTGTGGGACCTCTCTAGGAATCTCCTGGGAGGAAACAGGGATGGAAAAGGTGGGGAGAAGCCTCCATGGGGCCTCTCTAGGAATCTCCTGGGTGGAAACAGGGCCGGAAAAGGCAGGGAGAAGCCTCCTTGGGGCCTCTCTAGGAATCTCCTGGGAGGAAACAGGGCAGGAAAAGGTGGGGAGAAGCCTCTGTGGGACCTCTCTAGGAATCTCCTGGGAGGAAACAGGGATGGAAAAGGTGGGGAGAAGCCTCCATGGGGCCTCTCTAGGAATCTCCTGGGTGGAAACAGGGCCAGAAAAGGCGGGGAGAAGCCTCCGTGGGGCCTCTCTAGGAACCTCCGGGGAGGAAACAGGGCCAGAAAAGGCGGGGAGAAGCCTCCGTGGGGCCTCTCCAGGAATCTCCCGGGAGGAAACAGGGCCAGAAAAGGCAGGGAGAAGCCTCCGTGGGGCCTCTCTAGGAATCTCCTGGGAGGAAACAGGGCCAGAAAAGGTGGGGAGAAGCCTCCGTGGGGCCTCTCTAGGAATCTCCTGGGAGGAAACAGGGCCAGAAAAGGTGGGGAGAAGCCTCCATGGGGCCTCTCTAGGAATCTCCTGGGAGGAAACAGGGCAGGAAAAGGCGGGGAGAAGCCTCTGTGGGACCTCTCTAGGAATCTCCTGGGAGGAAACAGGGATGGAAAAGGTGGGGAGAAGCCTCCGTGGGGCCTCTCTAGGAATCTCCTGGGTGGAAACAGGGCCGGAAAAGGCAGGGAGAAGCCTCCTTGGGGCCTCTCTAGGAATCTCCTGGGAGGAAACAGGGCAGGAAAAGGTGGGGAGAAGCCTCTGTGGGACCTCTCTAGGAATCTCCTGGGAGGAAACAGGGATGGAAAAGGTGGGGAGAAGCCTCCATGGGGCCTCTCTAGGAATCTCCTGGGTGGAAACAGGGCCGGAAAAGGCAGGGAGAAGCCTCCTTGGGGCCTCTCTAGGAATCTCCTGGGAGGAAACAGGGCAGGAAAAGGTGGGGAGAAGCCTCTGTGGGACCTCTCTAGGAATCTCCTGGGAGGAAACAGGGATGGAAAAGGTGGGGAGAAGCCTCCATGGGGCCTCTCTAGGAATCTCCTGGGTGGAAACAGGGCCAGAAAAGGCGGGGAGAAGCCTCCGTGGGGCCTCTCTAGGAACCTCCGGGGAGGAAACAGGGCCAGAAAAGGCGGGGAGAAGCCTCCGTGGGGCCTCTCCAGGAATCTCCCGGGAGGAAACAGGGCCAGAAAAGGCAGGGAGAAGCCTCCGTGGGGCCTCTCTAGGAATCTCCTGGGAGGAAACAGGGCCAGAAAAGGTGGGGAGAAGCCTCCGTGGGGCCTCTCTAGGAATCTCCTGGGAGGAAACAGGGCCAGAAAAGGTGGGGAGAAGCCTCCATGGGGCCTCTCTAGGAATCTCCTGGGAGGAAACAGGGCAGGAAAAGGCGGGGAGAAGCCTCTGTGGGACCTCTCTAGGAATCTCCTGGGAGGAAACAGGGATGGAAAAGGTGGGGAGAAGCCTCCGTGGGGCCTCTCTAGGAATCTCCTGGGTGGAAACAGGGCCGGAAAAGGCAGGGAGAAGCCTCCTTGGGGCCTCTCTAGGAATCTCCTGGGAGGAAACAGGGCAGGAAAAGGTGGGGAGAAGCCTCTGTGGGACCTCTCTAGGAATCTCCTGGGAGGAAACAGGGATGGAAAAGGTGGGGAGAAGCCTCCATGGGGCCTCTCTAGGAATCTCCTGGGTGGAAACAGGGCCGGAAAAGGCAGGGAGAAGCCTCCTTGGGGCCTCTCTAGGAATCTCCTGGGAGGAAACAGGGCAGGAAAAGGCGGGGAGAAGCCTCTGTGGGGCCTCTCTAGGAATCTCCTGGGAGGAAACAGGGCCAGAAAAGGTGGGGAGAAGCCTCCATGGGGCCTCTAGGAATCTCCTGGGAGGAAACAGGGCCAGAAAAGGCAGGGAGAAGCCTCCTTGGGGCCTCTCTAGGAATCTCCTGGGAGGAAACAGGGCCAGAAAAGGCAGAGGGAAGCCTCCGTGGGGCCTCTCTAGGAATCTCCTGGGAGGAAACAGGGCCAGAAAAGGCAGGGAGAAGCCTCCTTGGGGCCTCTCTAGGAATCTCCTGGGAGGAAACAGGGCCAGAAAAGGTGGGGAGAAGCCTCCATGGGGCCTCTAGGAATCTCCTGGGAGGAAACAGGGCCAGAAAAGGCAGGGAGAAGCCTCCTTGGGGCCTCTCTAGGAATCTCCTGGGAGGAAACAGGGCCAGAAAAGGCAGAGGGAAGCCTCCGTGGGGCCTCTCTAGGAATCTCCTGGGAGGAAACAGGGCCAGAAAAGGCAGGGAGAAGCCTCCTTGGGGCCTCTCTAGGAATCTCCTGGGAGGAAACAGGGCCAGAAAAGGCAGAGGGAAGCCTCCGTGGGGCCTCTCTAGGAATCTCCTGGGAGGAAACAGGGCCTCCACCCTCCCCGTGGTTTCCCCAGTCGAATGCCTTATTTGCTTTTCCATTGATTCCTATGGGAAAAATGGCTTCTTCTTACAAACTTTTCCACTTAGGAACTTGGTCACGGAACGAATGAAGTTCGTAAGTGGAGGGGCCACTCTAATACCTGATTGACGTCTTCCATGAAAAACGCTGCAGCAGCCTTTCTTGTAAAAACATATATTTCACTTCCTTCTTATCAAACTGCTTCTCTAAATAAACATTTTTACATTTAACCACTATAATAAACTATACGACTCTTTATTATATCCACCACTGCAACCACTAGGTATTTAACCATTAAACTACAAACCACTCTATAACAAACCACCCACTGTAACAAACCACAAACCACCATAACCAACCACCCCCATGCAAGGCTGTTCTTCCTTACATAGGTTACAGCCAATCAGGTCGCAGCACCATTAGCAAACCCATGGTTACATGCTGGTTATGGCTTACACCAGCCTTCCCTATGCATTTACTGGCACTGTAACGTTACCTCCAGGAATAAACCTATTTCTGAAATCACTTGCTCTCTTACCACCACAAATGATTGAATCCTCCACCGTTTCCACTTGTTCACCACACAAGGAGCAAATCCCTTCTCAGACACAGCTGCTCAGACCGACAAAACCTTTCCATAAAAGTTGGTTCTCAAAAGAAGCTCCAGACCCCCGACCTGTGGCCGCCACAGGCAGATTCCTCTCCTCGGGGCAGCTGCTCCTCCGAAAACTCAGAGTCAACACACACACACACACACACACCAGTCTCAAGTGTCCTCTCCTGCTTGGGCAGCATAAAGTGAACCCTTATTTTTCAAGCTTGGCAGCCGCTCCTTGACCACACCGGGAGCCTCTCTAAAAAAAGCTCCCGGAAGAAACGCAGGGGATCAATCGCATCAGGCCCCTCAGTGAGTGACCAACGACCCCTGTGCTCCAGTATATTCAGGGGGGTCGGAAGTGGGGGGCTAGGAGGTCATTGTGGATGGCCTGGACCAGGGATGGCAAAACCTATGGCCCTCGCTCAGCTCCAACGTCCATGTTTGTGCCGGCCAGCTGATTTTTGGCCCACCCAGAGGCTCTGGGAGGGCGTTTTGGGCTTCCGGGGAGCCTCCAGGGGGTGGAGGGAGGGCGTTTTGGGCTTCCGGGGAGCCTCCAGGGGGTGGAGGGAGGGCGTTTTGGGCTTCCGGGGAGCCTCCAGGGGGTGGAGGGAGGGCGTTTTGGGCTTCCGGGGAGCCTCCAGGGGGTGGAGGGAGGGCGTTTTGGGCTTCCGGGGAGCCTCCAGGGGGTGGAGGGAGGGCGTTTTGGGCTTCCGGGGAGCCTCCAGGGGGTGGAGGGAGGGCGTTTTGGGCTTCCGGGGAGCCTCCAGGGGGTGGAGGGAGGGCGTTTTGGGCTTCCGGGGAGCCTCCAGGGGGTGGAGGGAGGGCGTTTTGGGCTTCCGGGGAGCCTCCAGGGGGTGGAGGGAGGGCGTTTTGGGCTTCCGGGGAGCCTCCAGGGGGTGGAGGGAGGGCGTTTTGGGCTTCCGGGGAGCCTCCAGGGGGTGGAGGGAGGGCGTTTTGGGCTTCCGGGGAGCCTCCAGGGGGTGGAGGGAGGGCGTTTTCACCCTTCCACAACTCCAGAGAAGCCTCTAAGGCGGAACACGAGGCTACTGGGCCCAGCAGAAGTTGGGAAAGGGGCTGTTTTTGGAGGAAGCTGTTTTCGCCCTCCCCAAGCATTGAATGATGACCGTGGGCACTCGCACAGGTGCAATAGTGCGCACACATGCTCTTTCAGCACCCGAGGAAAACTAGGTCCCCCCTCCCTGGCCCAGAAGCCTTCAACCTGGATGAGGCCAAGGGGGCTGAAAGGAAGCCAGGGGGAGTCAGAAGAGAAGACGGGAGAAGGAGGGGACCTTGGGGGTCCTTGGCATCCAGCCCCCTGCTCAAGCAGGAGACCCCCCCTCTGCCGGGGTCTCAAACACTAGGCGCTTAAATTCAACCCACGGGGCTGGGCTGGAAATATCAATGGAATAGGATGCTTGGCTCCATAGCTGGAGGTATCACAAGCAGGAAGAGGGAGATGGTGATCTCGCTGTATGAGACCCCATTTGGAACAATACTGTGTCCAGTTCTGGAGACCTCACCTACAAAAATTGACATGGATCCAATTGAAGGGTCCAAAGACGGGCGACAGAAACGGTGGACGGTTGAATTGAATCCTTTGTCCTGTGCAAAGTTGAAGGTGAAATTGACTGTCAATCACTGTTGCTTCCTAAGTGGACAGTTGGATCTCACAGAGGTTTGACTGACTTGCAGGGATTATTCTGTTGTTCAAGTGTTGCCTTTATTTTATTTCTGGAGCAGTGCACATGTTCTCACTGAGAGGCGACTGGACGGGCCATGCTCCGTTTTGGCCTCCCTCGGTCCCTCCCCTCATTCTGGGGCTCGGCCCCCAGGTCCCCCCCCCTCCTTCACCCCCCCCCCGACCGGCTGAGCCCAAGTGCCGGAAACAATGGGGGATTGTGGTGCTGCCGTCCTTCCCCAAGATCCCCTGCACACACGCACACCCAAATCTTGTCCCAACACGCATCACATGCTCCCTGAAAGTCCTCTTGTTCCCGGAGCCGGGCTGAACCCTTGGCAAGGAAGCAACCAATTGGCTGGCAGCCAGGGACGGAGGGAGGGAGGGAGGGGGGGGGACCCACAGCTCTTGGGTGGTTAGGGGTCTTTCTGAGCAAAGAATGGAAAGTCTCCCGTGCCAAGCCCCCCTTTCGCTGAGACTCTGGGCAAAGTCCCCCCCCCCCCCCGTTCTTTCGACTGCCAGAAATTGAGGCCAAGAGGGACAATTGACCCTTCACAGCAGTGGAAGAAGGAAGCAGCCGAGGGGCCACAGGTATCCGGAAGATCTCTACCTCCCTGCCTCTACCTACCTACAGGTCTCCACCTACCTGCCTCTTCTCTGAGTCTTTCAGGCCATGAAAGCTTGGAACATTACAGTGGCACCTCTACCTACGAATACGCCTCTACTTACAAACTTTTATAGATAAGAACCAGGTGTTCAAGATCTTTTTTGCCTCTTCTCAAGAGCCATCTTCCACTTACAAACCCAGGCCTCCGAAACTGTAACCGGAAAAGGCAGGGAGGAGCCTCCGTGGGGCCTTTAGGAATCTCCTGGGAGGAAACAGGGCCGTTAAAGGTGGGGAGGAGCCTCCGTGGGGCCTTTAGGAATCTCCTGGGAGGAAACAGGGCCGGAAAAGGCGGGGAGAAGCCTCCATGGGGCCTCTCTAGGAATCTCCTGGGAGGAGACAGGGCCGTTAAAGGCGGGGAGAAGCCTCCGTGGGGCCTCTCTAGGAATCTCCCGGGAGGAAACAGGGCTGGAAAAGGCAGGGAGAAGCCTCCGTGGGGCCTCTCTAGGAATCTCCTGGGAGGAAACAGGGCCTCCACCCTCCCTGTGGTTTCCCCAGTCGAACGCCTTATTTGCTTTTCCATTGATTCCTATGGAGAAAAAATTGCTTCTTCTTACAAACGTTTCTACTTAAGACCCTGGTCACGGAACGCATGGAGTTCGTAAGTGGAGGTACCCCTGTATTTGTGAAAATCCCCCCCAGAGGCAGAACTGCACCCTTCTCTCGCTCACACCTGCCTTGGCCTCCTCCCCACACGCCCTTCGCACACTCCTCCTTCACGGGCAAGACCCTGCGAGTTTTGTCTTCAGCCTGTTGAGTAACCCAGGGGGAAAGTATGTGGGCCCGCACTGCACACCCACTCCTGGGGGGTTCTTGGAGGGGGGCCAAACTCACCCCCACCTCCCCCTGGGAATGCTGTTTCCTCAACAGTTTGGACTTGGGCGCCAGGCAGGGAAGGGCCTTCTCAGGGGCCTGGTTAACAAATGTTTAATGTTTGTTTTTAATGATTTTAGTCATAGTTTTAATTATTGGATATGTTTACTCTGCTGTGAGTCGTCCCGAGTCTCCAGAGAGGGGCGGCATATAAATCTAATAAATTATTATTATTAATTATTATTATTATTATTATTGTGGAGTCTTGAGGGAGTCTGTGAAGGAGGGAGGTGGAAGGAGGCTGTGCACCACAATGCCCATCAGCAGGGATGGGTATTGTGGTGCACAATCTGCGCTCCAAGAACAGGACTCATAACCCTTCGTCAACCCGACAGCACCCCAAAAAGCCACCATGCTAATTATAGTGGCTGGGAAGGAAAGACCCCATTTGGAATAATGCTGTGTCCAGTTCTGGAGAACAAGGGGCCACAATCTGAAGTTAGTTGGGGGAAAGATCAGAAGCCACGTGAAAAAATATTATTTTACTGAAAGAGTAGTAGATGCTTGGAACAAACTTCCAGCAGATGTGGTAGATAAATCCACAGTCACTGAACTGAAACATGCCTGGGATAAACATATTATCCATCCTAAGATAAAATACAGGAAAGAGTATAAGGGCAGACGAGATGGACCAGGGGGTCTTTTTCCGCTGTCAATCTTCTAGGTTTCTAAAGGATCTGAAACAGATCTTGACGCAGAAAGTCGGCTAATATCAAAGAAACTCAACATTCATTGCAAACATTTTCCTGCAGCAGCCTTAAAAGAAGATTCTGCGCACGGAGATCGACAGATGGACGACATCAAATATACTCAGCCGACAAAGATGGAGAAATGGTAAAGTCAACAAAAACGGGGGCTTGGCGGTGCAGCTCCGATAAGATTCGCCCGGCCTCTCAAAACAACCTTCCACAAAGGTTTGTAATAGATTAGATTGGGTAGAAGACCTCACGCACACAACACCCACCATGCTCTTAAGGGGCCAACACCAAACGGGATGAAACAAAGCACTGAAAAGGAGGCAGGAAGGAAACCGTGCAAAGGATCGATCACGGGTCCAAAGGTGGGATCCCCGGAACAGATCCAGTTTAAACAACGAAGGGGCCCTTGGAAAACAACAACAACAAAGCTGGAGTTGAGCAATTCCGGCCGTTAAAACGCTTGGTCGGTCGTCCATTTAAAACCCCTCCTGTAAAACGTGCAGGGCTAAGGACTGTCCCGAGCCCTGCGACCACTCCCAGCAGCACCAGGTAGCAAGATAAGGTCCGTCTGCCACTCAGACCTGCAGGACGCATGGAAGGCAAAGGGCCAGGTGTGCCAACAGCTGGATGCAGAAGAGGCGCCTGAGGTCGCAGCGCTGACCCCTCCCCGCCTTAGACTTCGCATGCCGCCCATGGACGGGAAGGGGCCCCAGGCCGCCCACTGATGGGCAAAGGCGGCCAGGTCTCTGGGGTCGCTCAGCCTGTGACCGGAGGGAAAGCCGGTCTGCAAGCAACAGAAAGGGGCCAACACCAGAGGGGGCCTGCTAAGGCTCACACCCCAGGGCCCTGAGTGCTGGCGGAGTCCAGGGCAATTCTGCTCCGGCACCTGGGCAGGGAGCGAAATCAGGCACGGACACGCAGGGGCGCCATGGGCTGGACTGTCCCACCTGCCCAGGTGTACCAGCCCCAGGTGGTCCTAGTGCCAGGGGGCTGGGCATTGGGCAGTGCGGGTGGAGGGCTGGGCGGGGGGGGAGAGCCTGACACAAGCCCCCCATCCTCCCCCCCTCTCCTCCTGGGTCCCCTGCAGTGAAGGCGGGCAAGGGTTGGGGGCCTCCTCGGGGTGGGCCCCGCTTCCCCCTCTGCGGCCGGCGTCCCGGTGAGGCCGAGGGGGCGTCCGGGCGAGGCGGGGGGGGACACAGGCCCAGAGGGGGGGGACACGACCCCCCCCGGGCTCCTCACTCACCGTCCCCGGCCCTTCCCCGCTGCGCCCACGCGCCTCCCGGTCTCTCCCGGTCTCTCCCCGGGAAGCGTGAAGCCGGGCGGCCCCGCGGCAGAGCGGACGGCGCTGACTTCTCGTCCCCCGCGCGGACCGGGCAAGGCGAGAGACCTCATGAAGTAAAACCGGCGGGGCGTGACGCTCCTGTGACGTCACCGGGGCGCTCGCGCTTTTCTCACCTCCGCGCTCCCCTCGCGCCGCTTCCCCTCAGCCGGACTCTCGCTCGCTCCCGATTGGCCACCTCCCCGCGACCCTCCGGCTTCTGACTGGCCCCCGCCGAAGCCGCCCCTTTTCTTTCCCTCGGTGGCCACGCCTCCCTCGCCTCCGCCCCTCCCCTGTCACTCAACCCGCACTTTCAAAGGCTGGCGCCTTTCAGCCGATCGTCCCGCCCACCTTTCGGAACGGCGCCTCCTGGTTGGTCGCTCGTCTCGCCGGGCGTCAGCTTCTAGTGGTTTCTCTTAACGCCAATCGTTTCAGTCAGCGATTGGCCGGGAAGTCCCACCTCGTCGCCTCTGTCGAGTCCCTCCCGGCCTCTGATTGGCTGCTGGCGGAAGGGGGCGTTCCCTGGAAAGGTTCCTGCACGTGGCGCCCAGCTGGCCCTCCCCCTCCCCTTGTTGCTGTTCCTGCCGCCGTCAAGCGGGCGGTTCCGACGGCCAATGCTGCTCCCGTGGCCGCCCCAGAAGCGCCGCTCATCCGGGCTGGTCTTGAAAAGCTGCGCGTGATTCAGACACACGTTTGTTTTTAAAAAAGTGCTTTTATTTTCCTCTACGTTGCAAAACATATAAGAATAATTAAACAATATACAACATATATAACAACACTCCGATCCATATGTTTATATTATCTCTCATAAAGACTAATAAAACAACAACTAGAGTAATAATAATAATAATAATAATAATAATAATAATAATAATAATTATTATTATTATTATTATTATTATTATTATTATTTATTTGAATTACGTTCCAGATTTTAATTTCAATTCTTCAATCGGCCCAAGTATTTATTTCAAATGGCTGATTTTTCATTTTATTACCTGACAGACCAGAAAAACTCCTCTCAATTTTTACTTCTTTTTTTTTAAAAAAAATTATTTTATTTATTTATTATTTAGATTTGTATGTTATTGATTTTATAGTAATAAACCAATACACACAACACAAAAACAGTGCACAGTAACATGTGCTCCCAACACCAATCATTCAATCCCGCCACCAAATGAGGGTGGGCTAGTTTATAATGTTTTAAAACCATGAAGATCAACATATTTACATCTTCCACCACGGACCGATACCAGTTTTGTATTGTCCATTTTGTTTCAAACTTCCAACCTAAAACTATCACGGCGTGGACACTTCCTAAGGTGGCTGGGAGATTCTGGGAGTTGGAGTCCACAAGTCCTAGAAGAGCCACCTTGGCCTACTCCTGAGCGAGGCTAGAAGACCATCATAGTCCCTTCCAGCCCTAGGGTTCTATGGTCTTGGGCAGGGGGTTGGACTAGAATATTGGCAGGCCAACTTGGCTCTTCTATGACGTGTGGACTTCAACTCCCAGGATTCCTGACCTAGCATGACTGGCTCAGGGAATTCTGGGAGCTGAAGTCCACAAGTCCTAGAAGAGCCACCTTGGCTCCTGCCCCAACTGGCCCCACCCAGAATCCAGCTTCCCCTCCAAACAGCAACGGCTTTTCCAGAGAAAAACACGGGACGTCCACCAGAGGGCGCCAGAGTCACACGCATGTGGGTTGCCTGCCCCCCCCCAATCCCCAATTGAAGCCTGCACCGTGGAAAGAAGGGCGATAGAGGACCAGGGGTCTCCAACGCTCTGCAACTAGACTTAACAAATCTAGGTGTAGAAAGCCTTCCACACGACCTAAGCATAGCCCATAAAATCATGAGCTACAACGTCCTTCCGGTCAGCTGCTACTTCGGCTTCAACCACAACAACACACGAGCACACAACAGATACAACCTCAAAGTAAACCACTCCAAACTCGACTGCAGGAAATACAACTTTAGTAACTGAGTAGTTGATGCATGGAACTCACTACCAGACTCTGTAGTATGATCACCTAACCCCCAAAACTTACTTACGTTCTTCCTTCCTTCCTTCCTTCCTTCCTTCCTTCCTTCCTTCCTTCCTTCCTTCCTTCCTTCTTTCCTTCCTTCCTTCTTTCCTTCCTTCCTTCCTTTCCTTCCTTCCTTCCTTCTTCCTTCTTTCTTTCTTTTGTTCCTTCTTTCTTTCTTCCTTCCTTTCCTTCCTTCCTTCCTTCTTTCTTTCTTTCTTACTTTCCTTCTTTCTTTCTTTTCTTTCTTTCTTTCTTTCTTTCCTTCTTTCTTTCTTTCTTTCTTTTTTCTTTCTTTCTTTCTTTCCTTCTTTCTTTCTTTCCTTCTTTCCTTCTTTCTTTCTTTCTTCCTTTCCTTCCTTCCTTCCTTCTTCCTTCTTTCTTCCTTTCCTTCCTTCCTTCTTTCTTTCTTTCTTTTCTTTCTTCTTTCTTTCCTTCTTTCTTTCTTTTTTCTTTCTTTCTTTCTTTCTTTCCTTCTTTCTTTCTTTCCTTCTTCCTTTCCTTCTTTCCTTCTTTCTTCCTTCCTTCCTCCTTCCTTCTTTCTTTCGTTCCTTCTTTCTTCCTTCCTTTCCTTTCCTTCCTTCGTTCCTTCTTTCTTTCTTTCTTTCGTTCCTTCTTTCTTTCTTCCTTCCTTTCCTTCCTTTCTTCTTTCTTTCCTTCTTTCTTTCTTTCTTTTCTTTCTTTCTTTCTTTCTTTCCTTCTTTCTTTCTTTCTTTTCTTTCTTTCTTTCTTTCCTTCTTTCTTTCTTTCTTCTTTCTTTCTTTCTTTCCTTCTTTCTTTCTTTCTTTCCTTCTTTCTTTCCTTCTTTCCTTCTTTCTTTCCTTCTTTCTTTCTTTCCTTCTTCCTTCCTTCCTTCCTTTATTCATTAATTCATTCATGCATTCATTAATACATTAGATTTGTATTCTGCTATTCTCCGAGGACTCAGGACGGCTAACCACATATAATATAACAATGGCAAATCTAATTAAATTTAAAAATTACAATCTAAAAGTCCAATATTTGAAAACAATCATACCAGTTCAATCATACAACATATATCTCATTTCGTTGGCCAGGGGGCTGAGACAATCTGAGGTCAGTTGGGGGAAAGATCAGAAGCCCCGTGAGAGAATATGATTTGACTGAAAGAGGAGTAGATGCTTGGCACAAACTTCCAGCAGACGTGGTGGGTGAATCCACAGGAACTGAATGTAAACCTGCCTGGGATAAACACAGATCCATCCTAAGATAAAATACAGGAAAGAGTAGAAGGGCAGACGAGATGGACCAGGAGGGCTTTTTTCTGCCGTCCATCTTCTAGGTTTCTTTCTGCAGCGATGGCTGGACATGTCCTGGAACTTGTGCCCTGGCTTGAAATCCCCCCACCTGAGACCAACGTCCGTGAAAACAAGGCTCCTGAAAGAGGGTGAGGTGCCTGCTGTGGGAAGCAGGGAGAGGGCTCCCAAAGCCCTTTGCTCCCTGCGTGAGGACGTGTCGGTGCTGACCGTTTTGTCCCACCTGAAGGGCAGCTGATAAAAGGGCTGAAGTCCAAAGAGTCTTTGCGAAAGTCCCTCCTCCTCCTCCTCCCACTCCATGAATCAGGCAACAAAAGGCTCAGGCTCAGCAGACCGTCTTGACTCTCCGCCCTCCAGCCAGCCGGGCCCCCAAACCCCCACGATGACCAAGCACACCGGCCTCCGGAGGGCCTGCTCGCTGAGGCTGCCCAAGGGCCCGGGGCTCCTGGATCGTGGCAGCTGGAACGGCTCCTTGGAGGAGGCCCCGCTCCCTTGGGAAGCCCGGGAGGGACCCCGGGGGGCAGGGGGCAGCCTGGGCCACGGCCGGGAAGGGCCCTCCCAGGTAGTGGCCAGCAAGAAGAAGGGCAGCTACGGCCGCCGACCCCTGAGCCTGAAAGGGCAGGACGGGAAGGAGGAAGAGGCCGCCTTGGCAGGGGAAGCCAGTGATGGGCAGCTGCTCCTCGGGCAGGCTGACCACAAAGCCCACGCCAGCAAGAGGGTGAAGCGGTGCCAAAAGGTAAGGGGGCGGCAGAACAGGGGTGGACAGCTGCCCGTACTGGGGGGGGGCATGCAGTGGGTAGCGAAAATGGAGCAGTGAAAGATGTTGAAAGAAAATGCATAATAATAATAATAATAATAATAATAATAATAATAATAATAATGATAGTACTACTACTACTAGTAGTAGTGGTAGTAGTAATAGTAATAGCAAAAGCAATAGCAATAATAGTAATAGCAATAGTCACACCATCACTCCGCAGTCTGCATTGGCTGCCGATCAGTTTCCGGTCACAATTCAAAGTGTTGGTTATGACCTATAAAGCCCTTCATGGCACCGGACCAGAATATCTCCGGGACCGCCTTCTGCCGCACGAATCCCAGCGACCCGTTAGATCCTACCGAGTTGGCCTTCTCCGGGTCCCGTTGACCAAACAATGTCATATGGCGGGACCCAGGGGAAGAGCCTTCTCTGTGGCGGCCCCGACCCTTTGGAACCAACTCCCCCCAGAGATTAGAATTGCCCCCACCCTCCTTGCCTTTCGTAAGCTCCTTAAAACCCACCTCTGTCGTCAGGCATGGGGGAATTGAGACTTTCCCTCCCCCCTAGGCTTATAAAATTTATGCATGGTATGTCAGTATGTATTATTGGTTTCTAAATTGGGGTTTTAAATTAACTTAAATACTGTGTTAGATTTGTTTACATTGTATTATTATTGCTGTTAGCCGTCCCGAGTCTGCGGAGAGGGGCAGCATACAAATCTGATAAATAAATAAATAAATAAACAAACAAACAAATAGTATTACTAATAGTAATAGTAATAATAATAATAACAACAACAGACACTTATCAATAAACACTTATCTCCTTAAAATATAAATTAAACAACAGACACAACACTTAAAAACAGAAAACCCCTTTTGAAAACAGAATTTAAACAGCAGACATTGATCGTCTGAAAACAAAAGTTAAACTATTTTGTACACAATGTATTTTCCCTTTGGGATCCCACGTGGCTCCGTCAATAAATGAGGCTTGGACTCTGATTTATTTCTCATCAGGACACTGACCCTCTGCTTGCTCCCAGCAGGTCAATCTCACCGTCCAGAGGGGCTGGCAGAGCTTCCTTGCCCATATGTACAGACTCGGCTCGGCTTCCCTGCCCATCGGCCGGTGGTGAGGGGCCTGTTCCTAGGAGGAGTCCCCCGGAAGGGGCAGAGCAGACCCCAGAGAGCCTCCAGACGGTCCCTGCAGCAAGGAGGGAGGACAGTTTCTCCAAGGGGAGGGGCTCCCCAGTCGGGGTGAGGAACAGCCCCTGCCCTCCTTCTCCCAGGCCTTCTCCTCTGCCCGGGGGGCCTGGAGGTGGGAGATTCTGGACACGGCCAGGCCCTCTGGCTCATGGACCCTGGTTCTCACCTGCTGATAAGACAGGGTTGGGCCTCCACCTGGACCACCTCAAGCGACCCCCTCTCTCTTCTCTGCAAGGAGCCCACCTCCTACCCGTCACTTCCCCCCACCACCACTCTCTCTGCCCACCTCTCTGGCACTTGGTCAGCTGCAGGCACCACCCCAGGACCCTTGGGAGGTGGGAGGTTGAGAGGAAAAGAGAAAAGTGGGCAGGGGGCCTTCCGCCCCTCCAGTGCCATCAATAAAAGCATGAAACCAGATGTATTTGCTCTGCACTCCAGAATTAGAAACATGGAAACACAGAAGATTGACAGCAGAAAAAGACCCCCTGGTCCATCTAGTCCATCTATTTCCTGTGTTTTATCTCAGGATGGATCTGTGTTTATCCCGGGCAGGTTTACATTCAGTTCCTGTGGATTTACCCACCATGTCTGCTGGGAGTTTGGCCAAGCATCTACGACTCTTCCAGTCAAATAACATTTTCTCACGTTGCTTTTGATCTTTCCCCCAACTCACCTCCGATTGTGCCCCCTTGTTCTTGTGTTCACTTTCCTATGGAAAACACCTTATTGAACCCTTGAACCTATTTAAATGTTTCTATCGTGTCCCCCCTTTCCCTTCTGTCCTCCAGACTGGACAGATGGAGTTCACAAAGTCTTTCTTGATAATTGCAGGGACCATGGAAAGCCCCCCTCACCCCCTTGTGCCCACACCCACCTAGAGAGCAAACAAGGGTTCCCCCTGGTTTGTATAACGCAGTGCTTCTCAAGTAGTGGAGCAGCCCCCTGGGGGTGGGGTGGAGCAATGCCAGGGGTTGGGGGGGTGACCCTGGAAAGGTGAGGGGTCTTGCCACAGGGAGGAGGGGGGCTTTGCACCAAACACCAGCACACAGCACAGAGCAAGAGATACGAAGCACAGGTAGCAAACCCTTAAGCGACATTGACCAGGGATGAAAAGAGAGGAGGAGAGAGACGGAGGTCACGAGACAAACGTAAATCTCCCGACAGCTCAGACGAGGAAACGTGACCAAGAAGAGTAGGTGGCGCTTGGCTTCACTGAGACTATGGCGGGAGGCGAGGAAAGACGGGCGTGTTTGCTGTGTCTAAAAATGTTGGACAGCATTAGGCCAAATAAATTAAGGAGTCACTCAAACATTGTGTTTGTGAAAAAATCTTGAGTTTATTTAAGCGAAAATATGCAAAATATTGCAAACAATCATCCCCAGCGGAGAGTTGGGGGGTGCGCGAAATGCTTACTTCTTCCTGGAGGGGGGCGTAACAGAAAATAATTGAGAAACACTGGGATAACGCATGAGATGTACACCAGGAAAGGGACCAGTGGGTTTCCAACGGTATCTTTGGCATCCATGGGTTAATCTGTCGATGTTCGGAGCTGCAAAAGACCCCAGAGTGCCTTGGCAAGGCTGATTTGGGGGGGGTCCTATTTTTTTTAAATCCCTAAACCTCCCACAGATCCCCCAGGTATAGTGGTACGTCTACCTAAGAACACCTCTACACCAACTATAATACTAATATCCAATGACCTAAGTGCCAAAGCCCACTGCAACAACATCGCCAAGAAGGCCTCAAGAGTTGTTAATCTAATCCTACGTAGCTTCTGCTCTGGAAATCTCACACTACTCACCAGAGCCTACAAAACTTTTGCCAGACCCATCCTCGAATACAGCTCATCTGTTTGGAACCCATATCGCATCTCGGACATCAACACCCTTGAAAATGTCCAGAGATGCTTCACCAGAAGAGCCCCTCACTCCTCCACTCGAAACAGAAGACCCTACGAGACTAGACTCACAATCCTGGGTCTTGAAAGCTTAGAACTATGACGCCTTAAACACGATCTAAGTATTGCCCACAAGATCCTATGCTGCAACGTCCTGCCTGTCAGCAACGACTTCAGCTTCAACCACAACAACACAAGAGCACACAACAGATTTAAACTTAATATTAACCACTCCAAACTTGACTGTAAAAAATATGACTTCAGTCACCGAGTTGTCGAAGCGTGGAACTCATTACTGGACTCCGTAGTGTCCCTCCCCAAACCCCCAACACTTTACCCTTGGATTATCCATGGTTGACCTCTCCAGATTCCGAAGAGGTCAGTAAGGGGCGAGTACAAGTGCACTCGAGTGCCTTCCGTCCCCTGTCCTATTGCTCTCCTATATCTCCTATATATTTTCTTCTATTCCTCTATCTCTTCTTCTATTCTTTCAATCAATCAATCAAAGCTGGCCGGAGAGCTGGACCCACTTGGAAGCAAGCGATGGAGCAGCGCGGACTGAAGATTCACATCCCCGGACTTGTCTGGGAATTGCGTGCAGGTCACCTTCACAGGGAAATGGGCTAAAATGGTACTTAAGGACAAAGCGCAGGGCGACATAAAAGTTAATCAAGGCACAGAAGCTTCTGCCTTCCGTGGTGGCAGACGGAGGAAAGAAGGAAACAGAGCAAAAAGCTCTTGGGGGCTGAAGGGGGGGAGGGGAGGGAGTGGTGGAACAGTGAGGGCGAAACGTTTACCACCCTGGGTGCCGAAAGAGCATGGGCGCACGTGCTATCATGTGCCCACACCCATACCCACCCTCCTGGAGGCCGGAAACGGCCTGTTCCCCAACTTCTGGTGGGCCCAGTAGGCTCGTGTTTCGCCCTCCCCAGGCTCCAAAGGCTTCCCTGGAGCTGGGGGTGGGTGAAAATGCCCCCCCATCCCCCCTGGAGGCTCTCTGGCAGCCAAAAACGCCCCCTCCCACGGACTCTGTGGGAGGCAAAACCCAGCTGGCCGGCACCACGCATGCACGTTGGAGCTGAGCTTCAACCACAACAACACAAGAGCACACAACAGATTCAAACTCAAAGTTAACCGCTCTAAACTTAACTGCAGGAAATACAGCTTTAGTAACCGAGTAGTTGATGCCTTGAACTCACTACCAGACTCTGTAGTATCATGACCTATCCTCCAAAACTGGACCCTTAGAGACTCTCCACCGTTGACCCCCTCCCGATACCTCAGAGGTCAGTGAGGGGGCGTGTGTAAGTGCACCAGCGTGCCTCCCCTCCCCTGCCCTAAACATCTCTCTCTCTTAGTGGTATCATGGATATGGATATTATATCTTTCCATACCACCACTAGGTACTTGACAAAACAAACACGTCAATCAAAGCCAGTCTTGAGCGGCAGGTGGTGGGAGGGGGTTTCTTGGCACTCAGCTCTGCTCAATTCCCCAGCTTGACCCCTCTCGCTTGAGCCCACGCTGACCAGCCGAGCACAGGGGCAGAGGGGCGTGGGGGCACATCTGGTGAGCCAGAGGTTGCAACTGCTGGCTGGCGGCTGGGGCATCATCATTCACTCCACACCACCGTCCCCAGGCCAGTTGGCCGGGCGGCTGCTGTGGCTTTGCTGAGTCAGCAGCCGGAGGCGTCTCCATGACCTCATGCGCAGAAGCACCTAAGCCAGGCCAGAGACGGTCTGGGAGGCCTCCAGGTTGCCATGGAGAGCCAGGACAGACACTGGGCAGTGGGCGGTGGGGGTGGGGGTGGGGGAAGGAGGCCACTTCCACCCCAGCCAAGAAAGTCAGAACTTCCAACAGAGGAAGAAGGACCTTGGTTGGAGGCTTTGGCTCTTCAGAATCCTGGGGCTGAAGGTTGCTTAGCGCAGGGACCCTCCGGTCAGCCCAGACCGAGGGATGTGCGTCCTTTGCCTGCAGCCACCATCCTCCCTTCCTCCTGCTCATCAACCAGAGGGTCCTGGGTTGACGGGATTCCCTTCCAGAAGAGGCTCATGACAGCTGTCAGCCTGGAGAGCTTCAAGGGACGATCGGACAGATTCAGGGAGGCCAAGTGTGCCATAGGTGGCGATTGAAATGGACGTCCAAGTGCCTATGCCTCTATGTGGGTGGAGGCAGGCAGGGTTCCCTGGGGTTCCATCGGTTGGGGGTCCAGGGAAAGGGAGAGTTTTGCCTTCTCCTTCTGCTCAAGATCCCCCTGGACAATTGGGGGGCCACTGTGGGACACAGAACACTGGACTCGACAGGCTTTGGCCCCATTCAGCAGGGCTCTTTGTAGGTTCTTAGGTTCTTATCCACAGCCAGGGAATAGTCCATCCCCTTTCAGCTGTGCCGAGGGCGACGTTTGCCCAGGTCCGCCTGGTGCACCAGTTGTGGCCTTATTTGGACAGGGAGTCTCTGCTCACAGTCACTCCTGCCCTCATCACCTCGAGGTTTGACTACTGCAATGCTCTCTACATGGGGCGACCTTTGAAGAGTGTTCGGAAACTTCAAATCGTCCAAAATGCAGCGGTGCCAGCGGTCATGGGCCTTCCAAGGCATAGCTATATATTTCTCCCACACTCCGCAGACTGCAGTGGCTGACCATTGGTTTCCAGACACAATTCAGAGTGTTGGTTATGACCTATAAAGCCCTACATGGCATCCGGCCAGGCTACTTGCAGAACCGCCTCCTGCCGTGTGAATCCCAGCGTCCGTTGAGGTGCCACAGAGTCGGCCTCCTCCAGGTCCCGTCAACTGGACAATGTCGCATGGCGGGGCCTAGGGGAAGAGCCTTCTCTGTGGTGGGCCCATCCCTCTGGAATCATCCCCCCCCTCCGGAGATTCGTACTGCTTTCATTATTTAGAATTTGATATATATATTGTCCTTTTTTATAGGTTGTAAGCTGCCCTGAGTCCTCGGAGAGGAGAGAGAAATCCAATAAACTTAAACTTTGCTTGCAGCCTCCTGGGGGGGAGTTTGCCCCCCTCCTCCTCTTCCTCCTGCTCTGAATCCTATGACTTAAGTGAGCTTAGACATGTCCACCAGATGTGTCAACAATTAAAAAGTAACATTGCCTCCAATTTGAACGTCACGCCTGGCAATCGCATGAACGGCTGCATTTTTTCATGCCTGTGTTTTTCTAACACTCCTGGGTCCTGCCTGCTCCTGCGCTAGGCTGTGCGACTCCCTCTTCCTCCTTCCTCCTCCTCCTCTTCCTCCTCCTCTTCCTCCTCCTCCTCTTCCTCCTCCTCCTCCTCCTCCTCCTCCTCCTCTTCCTCCTCCTCCTCCTCCTCCTCTTCCTCCACCTCCTCCTCTTCCTCCAAAGAGCTGACTCGGGGAAGCAAGCAAGCCGTGGGTGCAGGTCCAATTCTCACAGAGGGTCAGTCCAGTGTCCCCAAGTGGCTCCCTTTGCTCGGCCTCCATCAGCTCCGTCCATCCCCAAGAGGAAGGTGACCAGATTATAACATTGGTAAAGTGACAGGCCATTGACAGGGTGTGTGGGTGTCTTGATTAAAATTTTGGTCTATATGGAGCAAAAAATAATAATTACTCCCTCTCTCTCTCTTCCTCCCTCCCCTTTCTCTCTCTTTCTTTCTCCCCTTCCTCTTTCTTTCTCTCCCTTCCTTCCTTCCTTCCTCTCTCTTTCTTTCTTTCTTTCTCTCACTTCCTCTTTCTTTCTCTCTCTTCCTTCCTCCTCTTTTTTCTCTTTCTCTCCCTCCTTCCCTCCCTCTCTTTCTTTCTTCCTCCCTTCCTTTCTCTCTATTTCTCTTTCTCCCTCCCTCTTTCTCTCTTCCTTCCTCTCTTTTTTCTCTTTCTCTCTCTTCCTCCCTCCCTTTCTCTCTATTTCTTTCTCTCTTTCTTTCTCTTCCTTCCTTCCTCTCTTTCTTTCTCTCTCCCTTCCTCTTTCTTTCTCTCCCTTCCTTCCTTCCTTCCTTCCTCTCTCTCTCTTTCTTTCTTTCTTTCTTTCTTTCTCTCACTTCCTCTTTCTTTCTCTCTCTTCCTTCCTCCTCTTTTTTCTCTTTCTCTCCCTCCCTCCTTCCCTCCCTCTCTTTCTTTCTTCCTCCCTTCCTTTCTCTCTATTTCTGTCTTTCTCCCTCCATCTTTCTCTCTTCCTTCCTCTCTTTTTTCTCTTTCTCTCTCTTCCTCCCTCCCTCCCTTTCTCTCTCTTTCTCTCCCTACCTCTTTCTTTCTCTTTTTCTTTCTCTCTCCCTTTCTTTCTTTCTCTCCCCTCCTTCCTCTCTCTTTTTTCTTTTTCTCCCTCCCTTTCTATTTCTCTTTCTTTCTTTCTCTCTCTCCCCACCACTGGGACATTATTGAAATATCGCAGGACGTGGGACAAATAATTAAAAAGCGGGATGTCCGGTCACCTTACCCAAGACAGGCCTAAAGCTCCTTGCAGTCAATGGCTCCAGAGAGGGAGGGGGGCCAGTCCCAGCCCCTCCCTCCTTTTGGAAGAGCCGGGGGGGGGGCCCACAGGGGATGAAGCAAGAACCGAGGCTCCCTGCCACCATTTCTCAGGAGCAAACGGCACATTTGTCCATGCAAACTTTCCCCCAGTCCAGCTGCCATTTGGGCCCCTTGGTAAGTGGAAACAGAGGTGGGGGGGGGGAGGGGGGAGGACCCAGCAGCCTAATGAGCTGCAGCTGCTCCTCCAGGATCCTGGCTCCCTCCCCCCCCAATGGAAAGAAGTGGGCATCAGCAGAGAACGTGGCCAAGCCCTGCGGTGGCTTTGGGGCCCTGCCTGGCTCTGGGCTGTGGCTTCTTCTGCCTCCCCCCCTCGGCTCCCCTTCCTTTGGCCCCCTGAGCAGCCCACCCCTCTGGCTCTTCTATGGCTTGTGGACTTCAACTCCCAGAATCCCTGAGCCAATCATGCTAGCTGAGGAATTCTGGGAGGTGAAGTCCACATGTCACAGAAGAGCCAACTTTGCCTATCTTGGATCTAGTCCAACCCACTGCCCAGGATCATAGTATCCTAGGGCTGGAAGGGACCTTGGGGGTCTTCTAGTCTAGGAGTAGGTCACGTTGGCTCTTCTATGACTTGTGGACTTCAACTCCCAGAATCCCTGAGCCAACCATGCTAGCTGAGGAATTCTGGGAGGTGAAGTCCACATGTCACAGAAGAGCCAACGTTGCCTCCCCCTGCTTTGAGGGGTCCAGTCTGCCCCAGGGGAGCTCCATTGCTTGGGGGGAAGGGGGAGAGTCCTCTGCCCACCTCAGGACTTTGACCGGGGGACCGACAGGGGATCTCTCCACCCTCAGGACCCCCAGCTACCAGTCGAGGTGCTGCTGTTGTTGCAATTGCCTGGAAAGCTCTGGAAACGGGAAAGCAGCTCCTGCAAGCTCGGACAATGGACCTCCCCCCTCCCCATTTACCCCCGAGAGGCTCCTGGCCAGTCTTTGGATGGGGACCCCACCTGCCCAGACCCCCCTGCCCCCCTCCTGCACTTCCTTCCAGGTTCAGCCCCTGCACCCCATGTCCTCAGACCCAAGGATGCTTTCAACTCCCTCGAGGCTTTGGGGGTGGGGGGGCCCTTCTGCATTAGGCTGAAATTAGGGCTCACCCACCATCCAAGTGGCTGCCAACCTGCCTTCCATTGAGGACCTATATACAGTGGGGCCTCTACCTACGAAGGCCTCTACTTGCGAACTTTTCTAGATAAGAACCAGGTGTTCAAGATTCTTTTGCCTCTTCTCAAGAACCATTTTCCACTTACAAAACCAAACCTCCGAAACTGTAACTGGAAAAGGCAGAGGGAAGCCTCCGTGGGGCCTCTCTAGGAATCTTCTGGGAGGAAACAGGGCTGGAAAAGGCGGGGAGAAGCCTCCGTGGGGCCTCTCTAGGAATCTTCTGGGAGGAAACAGGGCTGGAAAAGGCAGAGAGAAGCCTCCATGGGGCCTCTCTAGGAATCTCTTGGGAGGAAACAGGGCTGGAAAAGGCAGAGAGAAGCCTCCGTGGGGCCTCTCTAGGAATCTCTTGGGAGTAAACAGGGCTGGAAAAGGCAGAGAGAAGCCTCCATGGGGCCTCTCTAGGAATCTCTTGGGAGGAAACAGGGCTGGAAAAGGCGGGGAAAAGCCTCCGTGGGGCCTCTCTAGGAATCTCTTGGGAGGAAACAGGGCTGGAAAAGGCAGAGAGAAGCCTCCACGGGGCCTCTCTAGGAATCTCTTGGGAGGAAACAGGGCTGGAAAAGGCGGGGAAAAGCCTCCGTGGGGCCTCTCTAGGAATCTCTTGGGAGGAAACAGGGCTGGAAAAGGCGGGGAGAAGCCTCCGTGGGGCCTCTCTAGGAATCTCCTGGGAGGAAACAGGGCCGGAAAAGGCGGGGAGAAGCCTCCGTGAGGCCTCTCAGTGAATCTCCTGGGAGGAAACAGGGCCGGAAAAGGCGGGGAGAAGCCTCCGTGGGGTATAAAATCACGCATGGGATAGAAAAGGTGGAGAGAGGAAAATTCTTTTCTCTCACACACAATAGCAGGACAAGGGGCCACTCCCTAAAGGTCCCAGGTGAGAAAGTGAGGACAAATCAAGGGAAATATTTCTTCCCCCAGAGGGTCCCTGGTTGATGGGATTCCCTTCTAGGAGAGGTTGTGATTCAGGGATGCCAAGTGTATCATAGATGGTCATTGAAAGGGATGTCCAAGTGGGTCCAAGTGCTGCCTCTATGTGGGTTGAGGCAGGCAGGGCTCCCTGGGGTCCCTTTTGTTGGGGGTCCAGGGAAAGGGAGGGTTCTGCCTTCTCCTTCTGCTCAAGATCCCCATGGACAATGGATGGGCCACTGTGTGACACAGAATACTGGACTCGATGGGCTTTGGCCTGATTCAGCAGGGCTCTTCTGAGGTTCTTAGGTTCTTATGTACATGCGCGAGTGACCACACCCATAGTTCAATGCCTGGGGAGGGCGAAAGCAGCTTCCCCCGCCTCCCGAAGCCCCCTGGAGGCCGGAAATGGCCTCTTCCCCAACTTCTGGTGGGCCCAGTAAGCTCACGTTTGCCCCCACCCAGGCTCCAAAGGCTTCCCTGGACCCGGTGGTGGTGGTGGTGGTGGTGGTGGTAAAAACACCCTCCCCCATCCCTCTGGAGGCTCCCTGGAAGCCGAAAACGCCCTCCCAGGGCTTCTGGGTGTGCCAAAAATCAGCTGGCTGGCACACCCATTCCCCCGTTGGAGCTGAGCTCGGGCAACGGCTCGCGTGCCAGCAGACAGGGCTCTGTGTGTCCCCTGTGGCCCCCGTGCCATAGCTTCGCCGTCACTGCCTTGGGGTTTATCCACCCCCAGAGGAGTAGAGGGCTTGCTTGCCGTGTTCCCAGGAGGAGCCCCCCCCCCGCTGTGGGGCCCAGCCCTTCCTGAGCAGGGGGATCTGAGCCACCCCAGGAACCACAGTTGGGAGCTGGAATGGAAGGACTCTTTGTTCTGGGGGAGAACATTGTGCAATTGTGTGTGTGTGCCTGTTGTATGCTTGTGCATGCAGTAGAGGTTGACTGACATCAACCAGGCCACAGTGATTGGCAGGGGATCAAACCTCAGCCCGGCTTCTCTCAGGGGTCTTTTACTGCTGTGTTTCCCCACCTCTGTTTAAAAAAAAACAACAAAAAAACCTTTATTAAAGATATACTTTAAAAAACACAGCAAAAACAAGACACAACGAAGGGACACACAGTGCAAGAGATCACAATCATATGTATCCCATTAAAACAGAGAAGAAAAGAAAGAAGGGGAAAGAAATTTTAAAAAGATATAGTGAAAAGTTGTTATAAAGAAAGGAAGGTGGGAAAAAAGAAAGGAAGGAAGGAAGGAAAAAAGAAAGAAAGAAAGGGAAAGAAATTTTAAAAAGGTATAGTGAAAAGTTGTCATAAAGAAAGGAAGGAAGGAAAAAAGAAAGAAAGAAAAAAGAAAGAAAGAAAGAAAGAAAGAGAAATTTTAAAAAGATATAGTGAAAAGTTGTAATAGAGAAAGAAGGAAATAATGGAGGGAGGGAGGGAGGGATTATAGAAAGTGGGGGGGGGAGGAGGGGAGCGTGTGGGCTATTGAGCTGCCTGGCACTTCAGTGATATAGGAAATCTAATTTAAATGTGGAGTTGGAATAACTTTCCCTCCCCAACCTCTGTTTCTGAAACTGTCAAAAAGACCCTGGACGGGAGATTTTCCAGAGAGAAGATGAAGGGGAGGAAGCCTCCCAAGACCTTCCCGTCTCCCTGACCACACTCAGGAATGAATGAAGCCAGAATTATGAATGAATGAATCAGGAGGTTAATTTGATGTCTCCCACAGGCTTCCTTTCCAACGCGTTGTGCAACTCTGGAGACTTGCGAGGGGGGGGTCTGCTCCTTCAGCAGCAACAGGGCTGGGCTGGTGGCCCTTAGGGACTTAGGGTCCCTCTACCCAAGAAGGCCTCTACTTAGAAGCTTCTCTAGATAAGAACCGGGGGTTCAAGACTTTTTTGCCTCTTCTCAAGAACCATTTCCCACTTGCAATCTCGAGCCTCCGAAACTGTAACCGGAAAAGGCAGGGAGAAGCCTCCGTGGGGCCTCTCTAGGAATCTCCTGGGAGGAAACAGGGCCGGAAAAGGCAGAGAAAAGCCTCCGTAGGGCCTTTCTAGGAATCTCCTGGGAGGAAACAGGGCCAGAAAAGGCAGGGAGAAGCCTCCGTGGGGCCACTCTAGGAATCTCCTGGGAGGAAAGAGGGCCGGAAAAGGCAGAGAACAGCCTCCGTAGGGCCTTTCTAGGAATCTCCTGGGAGGAAACAGGGCCAGAAAAGGCAGGGAGAAGCCTCCGTGGGGCCTCTCTAGGAATCTCCTGGGAGGAAACAGGGCCGGAAAAGGCAGAGAAAAGCCTCCGTAGGGCCTTTCTAGGAATCTCCTGGGAGGAAACAGGGCCAGAAAAGGCAGGGAGAAGCCTCCATGGGGCCTCTCTAGGAATCTCCTGGGAGGAAACAGGGCCGGAAAAGGCAGAGGAAAGCCTCCATAGGGCCTTTCTAGGAATCTCCTGGGAGGAAACAGGGCCAGAAAAGGCAGAGAAAAGCCTCCGTAGGGCCTTTCTAGGAATCTCCTTGGAGGAAACAGGGCCGGAAAAGGCAGAGGAAAGCCTCCATAGGGCCTTTCTAGGAATCTCCTGGGAGGAAACAGGGCCGGAAAAGGCAGAGAAAAGCCTCCGTAGGGCCTTTCTAGGAATCTCCTGGGAGGAAACAGGGCCAGAAAAGGTGGGGAGAAGCCTCCGTGGGGCCTCTCTAGGAATCTCCTGGGAGGAAACAGGGCCGGAAAAGGCAGAGAAAAGCCTCCGTAGGGCCTTTCGAGGAATCTCCTGGGAGGAAACAGGGCCAGAAAAGGCGGGGAGAAGCCTCCGTGGGGCCTCTCTAGGAATCTCCTGGGAGGAAACAGGGCCGGAAAAGGCAGAGAAAAGCCTCCGTAGGGCCTTTCTAGGAATCTCCTGGGAGGAAACAGGGCCAGAAAAGGCGGGGAGAAGCCTCCGTGGGGCCTCTCTAGGAATCTCCTGGGAGGAAACAGGGCCGGAAAAGGCAGAGAAAAGCCTCCGTAGGGCCTCTCTAGGAATCTCCTGGGAGGAAACATGGCCAGAAAAGGCAGAGAAAAGCCTCCGTAGGGCCTTTCTAGGAATCTCCTGGGAGGAAACAGGGCCGGAAAAGGCGGGGAGAAGCCTCCGTGGGGCCTCTCTAGGAATCCGCAGGAAGTGAATGTAAACCTGTCTCCATCCTGAGATCAAATACAGGAAATATTATCAGGGCAGATGAGAGGGACCATGGGGGTCTTTCTCTGCCGTCCGTCCGTCTTCTGGGTTTCTATTTTTGAGCCATATAAATCCAACAAATAAAGAAATAAATAAATGCCCACATCATGGGAGCAGCTGCTGCAGAAGCCCCAGGATTTTCCCCATGAAAGACCCCCCCTGCCCCCCCCCCAGACAAGAGGAAACAGGGCAACTCTCTCTGCAGTATTTCCATGGGCAAAGCTGTGGGGGCCCTGCGTAGATTCATCCTTGTGTGTTGCGTGTGTGTCCTGCTGTTTCCTCCACCCTTGTTCCCCAGAACATGGAGTTGGGCCCCTTGAGGTCCAAGAACCGGGGGGGGGGAGGGGAGGTATCGGGCTCCCTTCCTGGTGACATTTGTCCCGTCTTCGAGTCGGCAGAAGGAGCCAGGCCGGGTCCCGTATGGGATGAATTAAGGGAGGTTTTGGACTTCCTGCTTTGGGAGGGTGGAGCGCGTAGTGGGCGCCCAGGAGGTGGCGGCTTTTGACAGATGGCTGGGCCCCGATCCACCAGGCCTGTGGTCACTTCCAGGAAAGGAGCAAGGGGAGAGCTGCTGTGGCCCACGGGTGGCTCCCTGCCCACTTGGGATCAGCGGCCAGGCACGGACAAGCGTTGGATGTCAGGCCTGGGGTAGAAAAGACGGACAGAGGAAAATTCTTCTCTCTCTCACAGAAGACCAAGACGAGGGGACCTTCCCTAAAGCTCAGAGGTCAGAAAGTGAGGACAAATCAAGGGGGATATTTCTTCTTCCCCCAGAGGGTCCTTGAGGGTTGATGGGATTCCCTTCCAGGAGAGGTCACGACAGCTGTCAGCCTGGAGAGCTTCAAGGCAGCATGAGACAGATTCATGGATGCCGAGTGTATCATAGGTGGTGATTGAAATGGACGTCCAAGTGCTTATGCCTCTATCTGGGTTGAAGCAGGCAGGGTTCCCATGGGTCCCATCTGTTGGGGGTCCAGGGAAAGGGAGGGTCTTGCCTTCTCCTCCTGCTCAAGATCCCCATGGACAATTGGGGGGCCACTGTGGGACACAGAATGCTGGACTCCATGGGCTTTGGCCTGATTCCGCAGGGCTCCTCTTAGGTTCTTACATGAGCAAGAGAAGGGGGTCTTGAACCCTCGGCCTCCCGGAGCCTCCCGCTGCCCAAGGGGAAAAGGCTCCTCCGAGACCTGGCGGGAGAATAAGGGGGGCAATACAAGGAGAAGGAGCCTGCAGTGGGGAGAGACTCTGGGCTGCCACAATTGCCATGATCCACAAGAGCCTCCCAGACTCCTCCGACCCTCCGTGGCCCCTTTCACACCCCCAACATTGGGATTTAGCATTTAGAGAATTGGATCGATTGATTGATAGATGGACAGACAGACAGATATAGAGGTAGATAGATATAGAGGTAGGTGGGTAGGTAGGTAGATCTATCTCTACCTCTACCTCTACCTCTACCTCTACCTCTACCTCTACCTCTACCTCTACCTCTACCTCTACCTCTACCTCTACCTCTACCTCTGTCTGTCTGTCTGTCTATCTATCATCTATCTATCTATCTATCTATCTATCTATCTATCTATCTATCTATCTATCTATCATCTATCTATCTATCTATCTATCTATCTATCTATCATCTATCTATCTATCTATCATCTATCTATCTATCTATCTATCTATCATCTATCTATCTATCTATCTATCTATCTATCTATCATCTATCTATCTATCTATCTATCTATCTATCTATCTATCTATCATCTATCTATCTATCTATCTATCTATCTATCTATCTATCTATCTATCTAGAATAGAAGAGAACAGAACAGAATAGAATAAAATTCTTTATTGGCCAAGTGTGACTGGACACACGAGGAATTTGTCTTTGGTGCAGATGCTCTCAGTGTCCATAAAAGAAAATATAGATTTGTCAAGAATCATGTGGTACAATATTTAATTTGTCATAGGGGTCAAATAAGCAATGAGGAAACAATCAATATTAATAAAAATCTTAGGATACAAACAACAAGTGCCAGTCCTACAGTCCTAAGTGGGAGGAAACGGGTGATAGGAAGGATGAGAAAAAGTAGTAGAAATAGAAGTGCAGATTTAGTAAAAATAATCTGACAGTGTTGAGGGAATTCGACCTACCTACCTACATATCATCTATCTATCTATCATCTATCTATCTAAACAAAGAGATTAGATAGATAGATAGATAGTTAAATAGATAGATCGAGATAGATAAATAAATATAGATAGGTAGACAGACAGACAGACAGACAGACAGATAGATTAGGTAGGTAGGTAGGTAGGTAGGTAGAGACAGGCAGACCAATAAATAGACAGATAGAAAGGTAGGTGGACAGAGAGAGAGAGAGAGAAAATAGAGGGGACCCTCCAAGAACCCATCCTAGATCTGAATGGATGAAATATTCTCCTTGGATACTTTTGTTCTGTCCAAAGTTGAATGTGCTGACAACAAAATGAAATTGATGGTCAATCAGTGTTGCTTCTTAAGTGGACAGTTTGATTTCACAGACGTTTGATTGACATGGAGGTATATCCTGTTGTTCCCTTTATTTTTTTGAGCAGTGTAGATAGAAACGCTCCTTCGGGGGGCGCTCCGGGATTGCAGGAGGGCAGAATTTGGCCAAGCGCGGGGAGGGGGCGTCCACGGTCGGACCAAGGGGGGACCCTTTCCCTAAGAAATAGCCCAGCCCACTCCTCGCCAGGCTTGGCCACGCGCCAGGGCGTTTCAAAAGGCGCCTCTGCTTGACCCTCGTCCCTCTGCGGATACAGACCCAGACCCAGGGATAATAAGGTGGGACAGTGAGGGGTGCTCGCCCCCGGGGCTCTGGGTGATGGCGGAGTCCAGCGCCATCCGGCTACTGCACCTGAGCAGGTACCGAACTCGTGCTGCGCGATTCCTCTACCTGCCCAGGTGCCGTAGCAGAATTGCCCTGGACTCCGCTAGCACTCAGAGCCACTGGGATGGGGGTGGGGCGAGCACACGCCCCCCTCTGTCCAGACCCGCCGGCCACCCCGAGAGACCCAGGACCAGTCCCCCCGTCCCCGCACTCCCTTTGGGGTGTTCGCAGGCGCCCCTGGCTGGCTGGCTGCCTTTCCACCTGGCGCCCCCTAACTTGGTGGGCAGAGGGGCGAGCTGGGGAGGGGCCCGAAGGGGGGGGGGGCTCCGGCACCTGCTCCGCCGGGCGAGGGGGCGGTGCTCTGCCAGGCGGGGCGGGGCGCCCTGCCCTCCAGCCCGTCCCGCCGCTCCTCCTGCCCGGCCGGGCTCCCAGCGCCGCAGTTGTGCACCGCAGTGGACCTCCGCAGCGCTCGGGCCGCTTTCCCGGGGAGGGGACGAGAGCGCCAAGGCTGCTTCTCCGCGCCGGAGCTGGTGAGTCCCGAACGCGGCGCGCTTCTCCGTCGGGGGTGGGGAGGTTGGTTGGTCCGGGGAGGGTCTCCCGGGCAGGTCTCCCAAGCCCCGAGCATCCTTCCTCGCCCGGCGGCCAGACTCGGGTGGCGCCTCTGCCCCGGCTTGCAAACTGCGGTCTGGACTTGGGGGGGGGGACACACCCAGAAGGACGCTGGCATTCTTGCGGGAGGGGGGGCAGCTGGAGTCTGGAGGACCCCCCCTCCCTTGCCTTCCCTTCCCCAGCCCGACAAAGAGAGAAGGCAACGGGCCAGCGCCGACTTCTTCGGGAAACGTCCGAGCAGGGCGGGAGGGGCGGGGGGGGGGGTTGGCTTTGACTTTCGGGGACCAGAGTCAGGCAGCCTCTGAAATTGGGGGTGGGGATTATATTTGCTCCCGGTCATTCAAAAGCTTCGCCACCAAAGAGGGAGGATTTAAGAGTCGATGCGTTAAAACGCGAGTTCTTCTCTAACCCATCGGTCAAGGAGGGGGGGAGGGGAAAACCGGGTGCTCCCCCCTTCCAGTTGCGAAAGTTTCCAGTTGTCCAGCATCCTTCATAGCAAACACACATGTGTACATACACTGCTCAAAAAAAATAAAGGGAACACTGTACTTAAACAACAGAATATAACTTCAAGGAAATCAAACTTCTGTGAAATCAAACTGTCCACTTAGGAAGCGACACTGATTGACTGTCAGTTTCACATGCTGTTGTGTAAATGGAATAGTTGTGCAAATTCACATCTAGGGTGTGTTATTGGAGTGTTCCCTTTATTTGTTTGAACAGTATGTACGGTATCTATCTATATCTATACAGTATATCTATATATCTATATATCTATATATCTATATATAACAACAGCACGAAGCTTGAAACTTCAGCCTGATGATGGTGAATGTGATTTCACCGAAACGTTGCATAGACACTCAAAATATTACACCGGGCAAAACCCGAACTCAGAACAATCTACATATCTATATATCTATATATCTATACTGTATATCTATATATCTATATATCTGTCTATATATCTGTCTATATATCTATATATCTGTCTGTCTGTCTATTCATCCACCCACCCACCCACCCACCCACCTATCTTATCTATCTGTCCAATCAATCAATCAATCATCTATCTATATCATTTTCTTGAGGAAGTCTGAATCCGGGGGTTTCCGTAGTGTTCTGTGCTGGTGGCCTTTCCGTTTTGGGAAGAGATTTGGCCCTACAAGGAAGATGCGTTGCAGGAGGTGTTACCTCCACCTCCTTTCTGATGTTTAATGTGGGTTTGCTCTTTTGTGAAGACAATCACTTCCTGGTTGCAAGTAGCAATAAGGTCACCGTTGGGTTTCTGGACTTGTGGATCCCATAGATCTCCCCAAGTGGGTCTCCCTGGGCTTCATGAGCTGCTCCAGTCCGGGGGGGCTGGGTCGAATGAGGCTCTGCAGCGGTGTCAGCTCCAGAGAACCACCTACCTTTCCTCTGGAAATGACACCTGGGCTGCTCTGGTCCTCCAGGGAAGCTACACCTGAGCTGGACCTGATTTGCCTCTCTAAGAAATGGAGTTTGCACTATTGATTGATGCAGCTGTGGCTACGGGGCCTTTTGCACAAGTCTGTTGTGGCCCTACTTCGACCAGGCCCTCACCACCTCCCGTCTTGACTACTGCAATGCGCCCTACATGGGGCTACCCTTGAAGAGCGCTCGGAGACTTCAGTTCGGAGACAATGCAGCAGTGTGTGGAATAATGGGTGTACATAGATATGCCCGTATTACCCCAACTTTACATGCGCTGCACTGGTTGTCAATCAGTCTCTGAACGCAACTCAAGGTGTTGGTTATCACATTTAAAGCCCTAAATGGCTCAGGGCCAGGCTATTTACAGGACCGCCTCCTCGCTCGCTGTGGCCAATAAGGGCCCACAGAGTCAGCCTTCTCCAGGTCCTGTCCACCAAACAATGCCACCTGGCGGGACCTCGGAGAAGAGTCTTCTCTGAGATGGCTCCCACCCTTTGGAATCTACTGCCTCCAGAAATCCAGCCCTGTTTCCTCCCAGGAGATTCCTAGATAGGCCCCACACAGACTTCTCCCTGCCTTTTCCGGCCCCGTTTCCTCCCAGGAGATTCCTAGAGAGGCCCCAGGGAGGCTTCTCCCCACCTTTTCTGGCCCTGTTTCCTCCCAGGAGATTTCTAGAGAGGCCCAAGGAGGCTACTCCCTGCCTTTTCTGGCCCTGTTTCCTCCCAGGAGATTCCTAGAGAGGCCCCACGGAGGCTTCTCCCTGCCTTTTCTGGCCCTGTTTCCTCCCAGGAGATTCCTAGAGAGGCCCTGCGGAGGCTTCTCCCTGCCTTTTCTGGCCCTGTTTCCTCCCAGGAGATTCCTAGAGAGGCCCCGCGGAGGCTTCTCCCTGCCTTTTCTGGCCCTGTTTCCTCCCAGGAGATTCCTAGAGAGGCCCCGCGGAGGCTTCTCCCTGCCTTTTCTGGCCCTGTTTCCTCCCAGGAGATTCCTAGAGAGGCCCCGCGGAGGCTTCTCCCTGCCTTTTCTGGCCCTGTTTCCTCCCAGGAGATTCCTAGAGAGGCCCCGCGGAGGCTTCTCCCTGCCTTTTCTGGCCCTGTTTCCTCCCAGGAGATTCCTAGAGAGGCCCCGCGGAGGCTTCTCCCTGCCTTTTCTGGCCCTGTTTCCTCCCAGGAGATTCCTAGAGAGGCCCCGCGGAGGCTTCTCCCTGCCTTTTCTGGCCCTGTTTCCTCCCAGGAGATTCCTAGAGAGGCCCCGCGGAGGCTTCTCCCTGCCTTTTCTGGCCCTGTTTCCTCCCAGGAGATTCCTAGAGAGGCCCCGCGGAGGCTTCTCCCTGCCTTTTCTGGCCCTGTTTCCTCCCAGGAGATTCCTAGAGAGGCCCCGCGGAGGCTTTTCCCTGCCTTTTCTGGCCCTGTTTCCTCCCAGGAGATTCCTAGAGAGGCCCCGCGGAGGCTTCTCCCTGCCTTTTCTGGCCCTGTTTCCTCCCAGGAGATTCCTAGAGAGGCCCCGCGGAGGCTTCTCCCTGCCTTTTCTGGCCCTGTTTCCTCCCAGGAGATTCCTAGAGAGGCCCCGCGGAGGCTTCTCCCTGCCTTTTCTGGCCCTGTTTCCTCCCAGGAGATTCCTAGAGAGGCCCCGCGGAGGCTTCTCCCTGCCTTTTCTGGCCCTGTTTCCTCCCAGGAGATTCCTAGAGAGGCCCCGCGGAGGCTTCTCCCTGCCTTTTCTGGCCCTGTTTCCTCCCAGGAGATTCCTAGAGAGGCCCCGCGGAGGCTTCTCCCTGCCTTTTCTGGCCCTGTTTCCTCCCAGGAGATTCCTAGAGAGGCCCCGCGGAGGCTTCTCCCTGCCTTTTCTGGCCCTGTTTCCTCCCAGGAGATTCCTAGAGAGGCCCTGCGGAGGCTTCTCCCTGCCTTTTCTGGCCCTGTTTCCTCCCAGGAGATTCCTAGAGAGGCCCAAGGAGGCTTCTCCCTGCCTTTTCTGGCCCTGTTTCCTCCCAGGAGATTCCTAGAGAGGCCCCGCGGAGGCTTCTCCCTGCCTTTTCTGGCCCTGTTTCCTCCCAGGAGATTCCTAGAGAGGCCCCGCGGAGGCTTCTCCCTGCCTTTTCTGGCCCTGTTTCCTCCCAGGAGATTCCTAGAGAGGCCCCGCGGAGGCTTCTCCCTGCCTTTTCTGGCCCCTGTTTCCTCCCAGGAGATTCCTAGAGAGGCCCCGCGGAGGCTTCTCCCTGCCTTTTCTGGCCCTGTTTCCTCCCAGGAGATTCCTAGAGAGGCCCCGCGGAGGCTTCTCCCTGCCTTTTCTGGCCCTGTTTCCTCCCAGGAGATTCCTAGAGAGGCCCCGCGGAGGCTTCTCCCTGCCTTTTCTGGCCCTGTTTCCTCCCAGGAGATTCCTAGAGAGGCCCCGCGGAGGCTTCTCCCTGCCTTTTCTGGCCCTGTTTCCTCCCAGGAGATTCCTAGAGAGGCCCCGCGGAGGCTTCTCCCTGCCTTTTCTGGCCCTGTTTCCTCCCAGGAGATTCCTAGAGAGGCCCAAGGAGGCTTCTCCCTGCCTTTTCTGGCCCTGTTTCCTCCCAGGAGATTCCTAGAGAGGCCCCGCGGAGGCTTCTCCCTGCCTTTTCTGGCCCTGTTTCCTCCCAGGAGATTCCTAGAGAGGCCCCGCGGAGGCTTCTCCCTGCCTTTTCTGGCCCTGTTTCCTCCCAGGAGATTCCTAGAGAGGCCCCTGCGGAGGCTTCTCCCTGCCTTTTCTGGCCCTGTTTCCTCCCAGGAGATTCCTAGAGAGGCCCAAGGAGGCTTCTCCCTGCCTTTTCTGGTTACAGTTTTGGTGGCTCAGGTTCTTAAGTGGAAAATGGTTCTTGAGAAGAGGCCAAAAAAAAATCTTGAACACCAGGTTCTTATCTGGAAAAGTTTGCAAGTAGAGGCCTCCTTAGATAGTGCTACTATTTTCTCCTAACATACAATGCTGGTTTACTATCATGTATTGAAATCTGAACCAATACAGACAAGGAAGAAGGTGGCTGCTGCTGCCCCCTGCACCCAGGGAGGGGCAGCCACTGCCAGGGCCCTGCACTGCTGAGCTCCGTGGAGAGGCAGACGGTGGGCAGGGCCATTTGTAGCAGAAGCAGCCCTGCAGCCATGAGGAGGAGCCCCTCCCAAAAGGACCCTGCCACCGCCAGCTCTCCAGAGAGAGAGCCACAATATCGGTCTTGCAGGGCAGCCAAGGACTTCCTACCGGGGGTGCTGGACGCCACTGCTGGCAGGACAAAATCCTTCCCAGGAAGGAGCCCTCTTCACAAAAGGCTCCTTCTCAACCCCCCCGCCCCCCCCTCCCCCAGGAGCCTTTCAGTCCCCAAATTCTTTCCAGCTGGGCAAGCGGGCTCTCTCTGCCCCTGTTGCCTGGGAATCTCTCATGACGACCCCCCCCCCCCGCTCAAGGGCACCAGAGATGATGCTCAGGAGACGGTCTTTCTTTCTTTCTTTCTTTCTTTCTTTCTTCCTTTCTTTCTTTCTTTCTTTCTTCCTTTCTTCCTTTCTTCCTTCCTTCCTTCCTCTTTCTTTTTTCCTCTCTTCCTCCCCTTTCTCTCTCTCCCTCCTTTCCTTCTTCTCCCTCTCTTTCTCTCCTTCTTCCCCTCCCTTTCTCTCTATTTCTGTCTTTCTCCCTCCCTCTTTCTCTCTCTCTCCCTCCCTCCCTCTTTCTTTCTCTTTCTCTCTCTTCCTCCCTCCCTTTCTCTCTATTTCTCCCCCTAGTTATTTCTTTCTTTCTTTCTCTTCCTTCCTTCCTCTTTCTTTTTCTCTCTCTCCCTCCCTTTTCTCTCTTTCCTTCTTCTCCCTCTCTTTCTCTCTTTCTTCCCCTCCCTTTCTCTCTATTTCTGTCTTTCTCCCTCCCTCTTTCTCTCTCTCTTCCTTCCTCTATTTTTTCTCTTTCTCTCTCTTCCTCCCTCCCTTTCTCTCTATTTCTCTCTCTTTCTCCCCCTAGTTATTTCTTTATTTCTTTATTCATTTATTTCTATCTGTCTATCCTTCTATTTTAAAAAAGACTTTATTTAAACAATTAAAATAAACGAAGTTAACAAACATGAAATCATGTTTTATTTTGATGATGGGCATTGCCCGCTGGAGCAGATTGGAACCTTCAAGATCTGAGGTCCAGTCCCCCAAGTGGAAGAGGAGGGAGAGTGTACACACACACACACACACACACACACACAAACGACCCTCCAGGCATGTTCAGCTTTTTCCACCAGAAAACTGCAAAAACAGAAACAATTTTCTGAAGATGTCTGTAATATGGCAAAAGGATTTAGCCTTACTAGATAAGTGGTCAAAGCAATGGAAACTGCAGTTTAATGTTTCCAAATTTATTGTTAAATGATGCACTTGGGGAAAAGGAATCCTCCATCTGCGTATTTTATTGGCAGTTCTGTGTTAGCAAAAACTTCAGAAGGGAAGGATTTAGGGGTCGTGATTTCTGACAGTCTCAAAATGGGTGAACTGTGCAGTCAGGCGGTAGAGAAAGGGAGTCG